>NW_026895181.1:0-147092 GCF_033153095.1 Gastrolobium bilobum | reverse complement strand
CGAGTAAGGCGAGTCAATGGCAAAACCATGGTGGAGAATCCCTTGATGAACCTCTGATAGTAACCTGCCAAACCCAGAAAGCTCCTCACTTCCGTAACTGTCTTGGGTCTCTCCCAATCCAGCACGACCTCAATCTTGTTCGGATCCACTGCAACTCCCTCAGCAGAAATAACATGCCCAAGAAACTTCACAGACTTGAGCCAGAACTCACATTTGGAAGGCTTTGCATACAACTTCTTCTCCTTCAGCACTTGCAGAACAGTTCTCAAATGCCCCACATGCTCCTCCTCCGTCTTGGAGTAAATCAAAATATCGTCAATGAAGACGATCACAAACTGATCCAGGTACGGCTGGAAAATCTGGTTCATGTAATCCATGAACACAGCAGGTGCATTGGTGAGACCGAACGAAATCACCAAGTACTCAAAATGACCATATCTCGAGCGAAATGCGGTCTTCGGGACATCCTCCGGCTTCACCCGAATCTGATGGTATCCGGACCGGAGATCAATCTTGGAATACACACAAGCACCCCTGAGCTAATCCAACAGATCATCAATCCGAGGAAGAGGATACTTGTTCTTGATTGTCACCTTGTTCAGCTGCCTGTAGTCGGTGCACAATCGCATTGTCCCGTCCTTCTTCTTCACAAAGATAACCGGTGCTCCCCAAGGAGACACACTCGGTCTAATGAAATCTTTCGCTGAAAGATCCTCAATATGCTTCTTCAGCTCTGCCAACTCCGGTGGCGACATCCGGTATGGAGCTAAGGAAATCGGCCCCACACCAGGCAACAGATCTATGGAGAACTCTATCTCCCTCTGTGGCGGAAACTCAGGAATCTCCTCAGGAAACACCTCAAGGAACTCCCTCACCACAGGAATGTCGGTGATGTCCTCCTGTGTACCACTCACCAAACCTCCCAACATGACATAACCAAATGCCCCTGCTCTCAAGGCTCTCCTAGCCTGCAGCAACGAAATGTACGGCGAGGAACTGGCTGTGGAATCACACGGAGACAGCACTACACACTTGGCACAACAGTCAATCATCACACAATTTCTGGACAACCAATCCATGCCCAGAATAACCTCCAAGTTGGCCATCGACAATCCTATCAGATCCACCGAGAACTCACGGCCATCCAACTGAAACGCCACATCGCGATGAACAGTGGTAGCATCACATCTTTCTCCGGTGGCGGTAGTCACCCGCATCGGTGGAGAAAGCACATCACTGGGCAACTCAAGCCCCACAGCAATCGGGGTAGCAACAAAAGAATGCGTAGCCCCAGAGTCAAACACCACATCAACAACTGATGAACCAATCGTAATAGTACCTCTGACAAGGTTCGGAGCTTGATCCGACTGCTGACGATCCAAAGTATACACTCTCCCAGAAGATGGTGGCACTGCCGGTGCCGAAGTAGGTGGAAGAGGAACCATCTGAAGTGGCGCTGCCTGCACTGTGGTAGCCCTCGTCGTCGCTGACGGACAATCTCTGGAGAAGTGGCCCTCCTTGCCACACTGAAAGCAAATCAACTGGCCGGTAGAACACGGCCCAAAATGAGTCTTCCCGCATCCCCAACACCTGGGAGCAGGAGGTCTCGCTGCACTCCCCTGAGCAGAAGTCCTCTTGAACTGACTCGGCGCCTGCCGAGCTGCCAACGGTTTACCCTTGCCCTTGTTCCCAAACTTCCTGTCTCGCCAAGAAGTGGAACTACCAGCTGCAACCTTCGTCGCCTCAGCAACCTTGGCCCTCTTGGCCTTACTCGAGCTGTAGTAATCTTCAATATCACGACACTGCTGAACCAGTGTCCCAAAATCTCTAGAAGAAGAACCAGCTAGGTAACCAACAATATCCTCACTAAGTCCCCTGCGGAACTTAGCAGCCAGAAATGTAGGAGTAGGCCTCGCCATCCTGAAGTGTGCAAACTTCACCAACTGGTTGAACTTGGCCAGGTACTTGTCCACAGACAACGAGCCCTGAACCAATCTGTCAAACTCTCCCTGCTGCCTCTCCTGAGCGTCATATGGAAAGTACTGACGGCCAAGTCATCACATGACCCTGCATCTCATAGACATGAGAAAGGTTTGTCCACCACTCATGGGCATCGCCCTCCAGCATGTAAGTAGCGAACATCAACTTCTGCGGATCTGTTCACTGCATGACCCGAAAAATCTTGTCCAACGCCTAAAGCCAACGTGCAGCAGCAACAGGATCAAAGGATCCATCAAAGGCAGGTGGCTTATGCTTACGGAAAGCATTCAGTCGGCGATCGATCTCATCACGATCCTCAACAAAAACAGGGACGGTCTGCATGGCCCCCGTAAGATGACTGCCATCTCCCATCTGACTCTGAGAGTCATCATGCAGACTGGGTGGAGGTGGTGGTGGTGGTGGCGGTGGAGCATGACCAACATCAGGGCCATTCCTCATCTCCTCCAACATGACTCTAAACATCGTCATGTTCGCTAGACGATTGGCCTCCAACACGTCCTCAGTGGCCTTCCTGTTCGCCTCTCTGACGGCGTCCAGCATGGCCTGGTTTGCCATTCTCATGGCCTCCTGGTCGGCTAGTCGGGCCGCCTGCATCTCAGCCAATGCAGCCAGGACAGGATCGAGCCGATCCTCCGAAGTCTCGCGGTTTCTCCCGGGTCTTACCATGACTCTGCACAAGTTACACAAATTATGAGTTGATCAGGCCCACGCAATGTGGTCACATATGCATTATCATAATAATACTCGACGGAGAAAACACGCAAAACAGACACAACCAAACATCCTAATCATTGCAATACATACAGGCTTTCCCTTGAACCGTTGCTCTGATACCATAAAATGTAACACCCCGTGTATACCTGGAATATTAACATTACATCGTATTAAGCGGTGCTTAATTAAAATTGCGGAATATTCTTTTTCTTTTCAATTATGACGTCATTATCAATTACCAACTTGATTACTTAATCAATTTCATAAAATAACGCCTGTATGTAAATTGCAATAAGACATATACTGAAATACCTCAATGTATAGATAAAGTGTGTATCTAAATCACGACATTACATCAAGTAATCCGGACAATATCCCGATACATTATTACAACTCCAAAAGACTCAAAACATAATCAAGATATAACAATACTATGTGTCATGGACAATCCCCATGCTCACCAAATAAACATAGTAAACAACAAGTCTCAACATAAAACTCCACAAACGTAAACTGAAGCTATAAGCATAAACAGCATGCAAATCCAGCATCCAATCATGGCAGCATAATATAACAATCTAACTCAGCTCCGGCCTCCTGCCGCCTGAGGTCTCAACATTACCTGACCCTGAAATAAGCATTCCCCAAACGTGGGGTGAGATCTCTAAACTAGAAATCTCAATAAGACAAGGGGTCCTCAAGGATCTTCCACCCCAAGCTCACTTACATGTGCAATATAAGTTCAAAAAGCATTTATATCATTATCAGTTCCAAAACTATGTAGTGCAACAGATATCTATGGCATGTGTGTAATCACTATCTACTGGCCAGAGAAATGTAGGAATACGTCTATTCCCTACATGTAGTACAAGGAACACCGCTTGCACCTCACCCACAGCCTCACCCTCTTGTATGTTCTACATACTCAAGCTTACCGTATAAGTGGAACACCTCCATGCATATCAACAAGGCACTAACATATAATAGCTCAACAACATTTCCAAAACATCAAAAGCATGTAACACAGCATGCATATACCATATCCCCATGGGACATGATGGAACCACAACATGGCTAAACCGAGGACACGAAAGCTTACCTCTAAGCTAGCTATCCAAGCCAAGAGTCCACACAAGCTCAAAGTCCAAACACAGCAGAATCACAATCTGTTTTAGACCAAAAATTATATCAATATTCACATTCTAATATTTACAATGTTAAACTAGACATCTTGAGATTTCCAACGATATACTTTATGTCTCAATCGGAGTTGTATAACTCCGGTTATGATTTACGCAAGGTGACTGCTGCAAACGGAATTTCCAGCAACCAAAACGCGACTTAAAATAGACACTGCGATCAAATCACTGATCCAATGGCTACTAAATTTTACAGAGTTGTAACCCTATGTGTTAGCTTCACATAGGTCCAAACCTCACTCAATTTAGAGCTCTGTAGCTCGAGATATCTCAATTTTACTAAACTAGGTCGTTGTTGTCACATTTGCAGAAAACTGGTTTCTGGTCATTTTCACAGGTGATAATCGATTACGAAGGGCTGGTAATCGATTACTGCACATGGTAATCGATTACCACCAGCAAGGTAATCGATTACCACACATGGTAACCGATTACCAATCCAAAGTAATCGATTACCACGCGGGCAGAACAGCATTATGCAGATTTTTTCTACATAATCCGAAGCCAAATTGCCACCCCATGACCCAAGGTTCGATCTTGACCCAAAACAGAAGTTCAATACCACATTTTAGACTTAGATTAACAACCTTAAGCTTGAATGATTAAAGTTAACTCATTTTATAACATAAACCAGCCATTTTCATGAAAATTCAAAGGAAAGTTCAAGGTATACCAATGGAGGTTCAAACTCAGCCACAAGGAAGGCTCTTGGAGCTGTCCAACAAGGTTCAAAGATTCTGACTTGAACACAAAACGAAAATGCCAACAAAGCTTGGCCCTTTCTTCACAAAGGAAGCTCCTTGGAGCTCAAAATGCCATTACAATGGCTCAACAACCCCAACCTCCAAAGTCAGCACCAAAAGCACCCCAAAACAACCCACCAACTCAGAAACCAAGCCTCTCACACAACCCCAACACAACCACAAGGTGTTTACAAGGAAGAATCAAGAGAAAAGATGATCATTTGGTGGTTTCTCATGAAGAAATGGTGAAGACAAGCCAAAGAAGCACCAAGTCAGCAATGGAATAGTGTAAACTGATCAGCCCCCAAAGGTGTTCACGTAGGAATGAGGTTCTAGGGTTTTGTGCCCACTTAATGAGTGTAATTATAGCCAAAACCCACTTAAACTCACAATATTAACTTTAATTGATACGCTTAGCATTCTAATCCCAAACTTTGGATTCTGAAACTACATAATTTTCTAAGATTTATCATATTTTTCTTATGATTTTCTGAGCAAATTCCGGTACGCGCTTTTCAAAGCCAGTACCGGTTTCTAGCACCAGTTCTCATCATTTGGACTTGAAACTCGTTTTACAAGTCCTACATGTTATTCTAGTAATTATCATGCACTTACTTTAATTTTCCGGGATACTTTTTCGATACGCATTTATACCGACTAGCAGAACCGGTATCTTCACTTTTCTTCCGAAAAGCGACTTTCAGCATTCTTAATCACTTATCATAATTATTAAAGTCTCTTAATAAATATTAGGGTCAATTATGGAATCATTTCCTATTTTCACATAATTAATTAATTAAATATCTTAATTAACGATGCGGGTTCTTACATTTTGGGTCAAATCAGAATTTTAGATTTTAATTGGGTTTAATTGATTTTTGTCATAATTTTTCAGATTTACTCTACTTTCGTATTTTGATCATATCTCACTCTAAAGATGTCCGATTTACTTATTTCTTGTTGAGTTTTGAAGCTAATAGATAGGGCTACAATCACTATTTCATCTACTAAAGCCCAATTCGGAAAGAAAGATGGTCGAAACCTGAGCCCAAGATGGACGTGTTTTGCTGGAAATTTATTTTGACGTTTGGACTTAAGTTATAATTTTGAACCCAATGTAAATGAGGCCCAAAGCCATTATTTCTGTTTTGTTTCGTTTTATTTTGGATTGGATTTGTAGAGCCCGAAGCCCAGCTTGATTAGGGGTTAAAAGGGCGAGAATAGGGACCTTGTGGAGGATCTTTTGTTTGAATTTGAATTTTACAGTTTTGAAATTAATAGATTTTTTGTCTTTTCTCTCTCCTCTTTTCTTTAATCAACCCAAGGGTTGAGGATTCCATGGTTGAATCCTGAGGACCTGCGCCTCATTTTGAACCAAATTCGTTTCTTTTTCTAACTTGGTTTGGCATCGCGCGATTGTGGGTGTTCAATCTGAGATACGCGATTGCGTTCTTAGGAAAGAGATTAATCATTAGATTTAATGGTTAGGTTGATTAACCCAATGAACTCAAGTCGAACGGGTAGATACTCCGCGATTGCGCGAGTAGACGCGCCGTATTCGACTAAACGCTAAGTGATCGCTTAGAGAGGGTTCTCAATTGGAAACAAGGATTCTGATTCAATTGAGATCAATCACGATTTGGTAATTATTTGTCCAATGATGGATAACCTTGAAATCCTAATTCTTGGGTTGGTTACTTTTAATTTGATTATTCTCGTTTGTTATTTTATTTTTTATTTTCGTTTAAATTGACAATCATATTAAAAAAAACCCCTTTTAGTTTTCAATTTTCTTTACTTTTCATTTCTCCTTAGTTTCTCTTTTATTTAGTTCCCATTTTTATTTGGTTCCCGTTTTTATTTTGTTCTTGTTTCATTTAGTTTCCGTTTTCATTTGTTTTCATTTTATTTTTATTTTTATTTTCATTTTCATTGTCATAACTGAGCGATTAAGATCCTTGCATACTCCTTGAGAGACGACTTAGGTTGACGCTTTACTACAAATTTTTAATAAACCTAATTTAATTAATTTGCGCGAGTTCGACAGCTCGTGTCAAATTTGGCGCCGTTGCCGGGGAGTTTGCATCGTTCTCTATCGTTCTTTACCTTTTTCCTCTTTTTATTTCTATTATGCAGAAAAATTAGTCAAAGGGAGTGGTGTGATAAGCAGATTGAGAGGATCTTCACATATGGATCGACATTGCTTCAAGCCTTTTTATGAGAGACTCCAGCAGCAGCTTATGGAGGCACAAATCAGGCTCATTGATGCCACTTACCTTCCCTAAAGAGGATAGAGAGTCTTCTTTTCCTTTTTCTTTATTTCATTTTTCTTTGCATTTTTTTTATTTCAACTTTGTAACATCCCGCCTAATTAGGAAATCACATAACTTGCTATTAGGGGTGTGAAACCTGATTTAAATTTCGGATTAAATTTGTGAAGAGTGGGATTAAATTAAGTAGGAAAACTATTCTGTTGTTATTATAAGCGAGTATATGTGAATATTCTAAAAGATTCATGACACTAGTGAGAAGGGTTAGAATTACAATTAATTATAATATAGGTGGGAATTCTAATTGCTACCTACTGGGAACATGAATTAATAATTAATATGTATATATTTTATGTAATAAGTGAACCTTCATAAATTATTAAATAATATGTATATATTGCATGTGATAAGTGAACTTTTAGTAATCGCTCACAAAAATTTGTATGCTTGTCATGGATTGGCCAAAAGGTGGACACATGGCAATACTAATCTATCCCTAATTCACCACCCTTGCAACCAATCAGAAAAGAAAAATCCCCCTTGCATGAATTCTTATTGGTCAAAGGCAAACCTCATCTAACTAATCCCTCCCTAGCGCGCATAGGGTAAGAAAACCCATTGGAATAGTTAGCTTTTGGTTTAGAATTGTTGTTCAGAATTGTCCTCCCTTCCATTCCCACGTTTGGCCGTGAATTCTTTTTAGGAGAACACAAGAGAAATCAAAGTTGATTCACTTCCATTCCCCATCACTCCTAACGTGCGCACACCACTAGGAAAGAAAAACAAATTGAAAAATTTGGTGTTTGATTCAGAATAATAGGTAGACCATTACCCTCTTCCAATTATGCGCACAACAAAGACCACAAAAAGAAAAGAACCAATCTCAGCCCTACTGCTTCACAAAAAACCGCAGGCATACTCATAGAAGAAATCATCATCTAGGTCACATCTTCCTCTCGTCTTCCCTCACACCTTTGGCCGAGCATCAAGCTACAAAGCTTGCATGTGTACATTCTTCTTATCCTTCAAGCCGCAAGTCCCATGAACAAGTGACAAGCCACCTAGCATCTTTTCCTTTCCCTTAGTTCTGTCGAGCCACAAATACCAAGAGCTGGGAATCTAATCCTTGGAGAGTATATAAAGCCTCTTGCATGTCGCTGAAACCATGAGCTTCTTGAGCAGGGAGCAAATTTACATTGCACTTTTCTCTCCTCTCCTAATTGGCCGAACCATACTTAGCAACAAGGTGAGGTACCCATCGTTTCTTTGTTCATTCCCACCTCACTCGTTTAAATGGAGCTGTTCTCTGTTGCATGTAGTAGAATCTGGAACCTTGGAGCATAAGGAGCATTAGAGTGCGGTCTAATTTCCTTGGTTGTTACTCCTTTGGGGCCGATTGATGATTTTGAGTACATCCAAGGAGGTGAGTCAAATCTCAAACCTTCTTTCCCCTACTGTCCAGCCGTTGCATGTGTGACCTTGAGAGGTTAAGTTTTGTCAATTACGTCACTTGTTTCTGCATATTTGAACAAGCCTTGGGACTCTTGGTATAGGAAAACTGAAATAGGTATTGTGTGAGCTTGGAAAGGGCTCCAATTAATTTTGTTGGGCTGTACTTTAAATTTAGAAACAGTAATTAAGTTTTGCATGCGTTAATTGGTTGAAGGCAGTAGTAGGCTTGAATGTGTTTATCCATAGCTAAACCGATTTTTGGGGGTTTGAAGAACTACCCTCCCCATTGTTGGACTATTTGTTGGAATAGCATGATGTAGGTAACCGTATGTGTGATAAAATCTTTATGGACAGCATGTGTGTGAGTCTTCATAGCACACCCTTAGTCTTGAAGAGTAGATTATGTAATTGAAAATTTCAAGTCACTAGTGATGGCCCTATAGACCGAATCTATATACTCAGGGGACATTGGATTACGTCATTTGCTTACAATTAAGACAACTGAACCTAAGGCAAAAAATTAATTAACATGGGAAGCATGATGAGTCGATTGGAATCATAGGAAGAAGGAACCTTGAGATCTTGTGCTTACTAACAATTGGCAGAATTAAATCTAAAACAGAAATATAATTGGTATAAGGACATAGTGGATGAACCGCACTTTGGGTATGTTAAGCACTTAATTGGACAACTTAATTTAGCCTCCCTTGCACCCCTTAAACTGTGTAGGATATCTTAGGTAAATGATAAATTTATTTAGCAACTATAGATGATGAAAACAGAACCGGTGGGTATATGTAATCTTGGATGTAGCCTTTAAATTGTTGGACTGCCTCTTATTAATTAGAATAAAATAATTATGCAGTTTTGCATGTTTTAAATTTGTTAGACAGCATGTTTTGTGCATCCTTAGCGCACCCTTAATCCTTGAAGGGAAAACCATGTAAATAAATAATAAGCACTTAATTGAGAGTTAAAACCAAATCAGCATGTATGTGAAACTTGGATGGTGCTACTGTTAACACGTAGGAAGATTAATATGAAGACAGAAAATTAACCTAATGAATCATAAGAACCAAACCTACATGTGTTAGCAATTTTAGGTCTTACAACCGTGAGTCAGAAAATTAATTTGGCTTTTGAATCAAGAGAATCGATTGGGAATCAAGGGCCTAGAGGAATGGGAACTTTATGTAACGTAAAGGAAATGAATGTAATAAATTCTGATTTGACGTATATGACTGTTTAGGTATGCAAGGCCCGAAATAATTGAACTGTTCGATGACGTTTGGAGTGCTTGATTTAAAGTGCCAAGGTATGTGTTTGGTGGTATTACCTTATGTGACTATTAGCTAGCATATAGAATTGTGAATTGTTGCCCACATGTGCCTTGGATTAATATGTTGTTATATGCTATATGTGTGCTGCCTATGAATGTGACAAGATGGAAAATCATGAAAGAGAAGTAATTGTGATGTGGCAGCTTGGTACGTAAAGTACATGAAAGATATGCTATTATGATGATGACCTAGTCATGCATATACACCTCATAATTCATTTGTTTCTTGTTTGTGTGTGAAGCATATCATGGCATACTTGCACGAATTTCATGCTGTTCATGGACTAGGATATTTATATAAATATGCATACGATTGAGCACGCATCATATAGGCATCTCTTCGGTACCAGGGTATGGGACACTTGGCTTCCGTCCGTGTAGGCCATTGTTGGAATTCACCTTTGAGGGAGCCATTATGGAATATTCACTGTATATGTACGCGCACAACGGTGCTATGAGCGTAATGATGGCGTTATATACGCACTAATGATACGTTAGTACGGGCACGAAGGTGCTATGAGCGTAATGATGGCGTTATATATGCACTATGATATGTTAACGGAAAAAGAAATGTTGATGTGACTGTTTATAATTTTGTGCCTAGTTTAATATTGTTGCATTATTGGTTTTGCTATCACACAACTGGGATTTGTCTCACCCCTTTGGGGCTGCAATTTTTATAAAATTGTAGGACGACGAAAGAGCATATGAGGACAGGGATTATTTGGATATTTACTGTTAATTGCTACTGTTTGGACTTGCTGTTATTTTGTCTGTTGGATGACGTTGGATGACTGTACTATTGTTATGTGGAGAACCTTAGACTACTGTTGGAACCATGATTTTATTACTGTTGTGGGACTTTTATGATTATCTATTACTTTGAAGAAATTTTGAAAACGTTTTGTGAAAATAATTTCTGAACGCTTATTTAGTGCTGATTAATAAACAGTTTTGCGAGCACTTTGCGAGTTATGTTTCGAGGGGCAAAAGACCTCTGATTTGCTATTATGTTATATGCACGCGAATCCCCAGACGTGCTCTTTCTAAATTACAAAGAATATTTTTGTGGATCGTTTAACTTGATTTTATACGAATTTTTCAAGACAGCAACGTCTGCCAGGAAAATAATATTTTCAGCAAGTTAAGAAATTTTGAAAGTGCACTCTGATTTTTGTATGTGACTCGATTTCAATTATAAGTTTTAATTAGCAACATCAAAATGATTTTTCAGTATCAAAGTAATAACACCAAAAACTCTAATTCCGCTTAGCAAACAACTCTCTTGGATGCATACAAGGGAGGGTGTTACACTAATTGGTATCAGAGAAGTTTTGATTCGAGGTGTTTGAATATGATTGTTGAATTGTTTGCTGTTTTTACATGATTGCTGAACTGTTTGCTGCTTGAAAATAGCTATGGAACTGTGCTGGTTGCTGTATGCTAGAATTAATTTCCTGAATTGCTTGGATGGTGATTGGCATGAGTTGATCTGTTCATTGGTTGCTGAATGTTAGAATTAAATTATTAGACTGTCTAAATCATGATTTGCACGTGCTGAATTATTTTGTTAAATTGTGAAAGTTAGTATAATCGAAATGTTAGAGTATTATGAGCTATGTTGAAATCACCTTATGAAATTTTTATTTACAGCAGTTTGAAATCTGATTACTTGAAACAGTTTTGAGTCCTGAGGATGGTGTAAAGTAGTGCTTGATTATCTAGTATATTAGGCTGTATTGTAAGGATTATCTTGATGTTGACTTGATATGTGGAGGTCGGGTGATGCTGTGATAAGTGTAATCTGGTTAAATCATTGAATTAGATCTGTTAAATTTGATTGATCCGTGTTGCAGATGATTTTAATGATGTTGTCGAGTAGTTGAATAATATGTGCTGTTATATTTTATGCTCTGTTTGGATGTGTTGTTCATATTATGTATTGAAATATTTGACTTGAATGGTTGTTGTCACTAAATTGTGCAAGAGTTGTTGGATTGTGTTATGTTGCAGTTGAATTGAGTTGTTTGAATGGTATAATATTGTAAGTGATTGTTTGGGATTCTGTCCTGAAGTGGGAACCGTGCCTCGATCTTGAGACTACTGTCGTGTATGCCATGTAGTGAGTAGGATCCGCTCGTTGCTTGGCATGACGAAGGTAGAATTAGTATTTGTGAGACACGAAAACCTCTTCAAAAGAGAAGTATGAAGTGTGGTATATTGTAATTGAATTATGACGAATGAAGAATAAATAATGAAGTATGGAAATTGCCGATTCCCGGTGTGTGATGAGGTGATACTCCAGCTGTAACTGGGAATGGGTCTGGCCAACACATTCTCCGGTAACACGGTAGTATCAAACTGTCAAACACCGAGAATCAATTAATGAAAAAGTTTGTTTGGTGGTTTTGGTACCTATGTTTGAAACTGGTTAGGAATCTAATTTAGGGAATGACTTGAATAATCGGAACAAGCAAACTGTAATTGTAGAATCATATAAGTGGATGTAGTAAGGAATTGATGTTTAAGTTGTATTAAAAGTGAGTAACCTCTGTTGATAAATTGAATACATGAAAACTTGTAATTTGGTGTTGCTTGTCAGGATAGAAATTCAATGAGGAGTCTTCGGTTTGGTAAATTGAAATTATGAAGAATTATTATTTGTTTAGGGCATCAACCTATTACGTATAACAATTAAAGAGAAGTACTTGAAATTGAATTTTTGGTAATATATTAGAATTTGAGTTTATGAATTGCTTGAATTGTTTTAACTGTCTAGAATGTGAACTCTATAATAATGATGCTTAGTAAAATCAGTTGGGTTAACTTTCTGTTTTGAGCACTTGACTTTGTGAATTCCCTTGTATGTTGAAAGTTGGATTTTAAAGTGTGGTATGTATTGTGAAGTCATTTTCGATGTTAAAGTTTTGTGAGAAGAAAATTAAAATAGCTGCATCTTATGATAACATGAACATAAAAAAAATTGGAAAATTTATCTTGACTTTGTTGCTAAAGGTATGGTCGTATTGTGGTTAACTTATCACTTTAAATGGAAATTTGATTGCTTCATGAAAACTCTTGTATCTTGGGAGCTTGGTGTATTAATCCTTTTGTTTTGAGTATTTGAAATTAGGAACTCTCTTTTCTGTTGGAAAATGAATTTGATGTGTGGTATATGTTAGGAAAAGGATCAAAACCGAATTGCTGTGAAAAGTATAGCTGTGTCAGTAACTGTAGTCTGCTTGTATTATGAATTGCCACTCTAAAGGGATATTTAACTGAAATTAAGAGGTCGAATGTAGTTATTGTGCGTGTGAATTATGAAAACCTGGTTTATGTGTTGGATGATGATTGGTAGCGGTTTGAAATTGTAATGTGCGTAATGATTGGAAAGCTCATATCATAATTAAACGGATCCTCTGATCAGTGGAGTCAATTACATCCGAGGTACCTAGGACAGCGGAAAGCTCAAGGAAGTTTCCTCATATGGGTGTTTTGGTGAACTGTATCAGAGGTACCACCTTACGTGATATGTACGAAGAACATGTTAGAATTAATTAGCTGCATAAATGATTGCTTGGTATCCTGATTTGTTAAGTACGTTGTAAAAGCATAGACTTGGTTACATTTGAATTTAGGAAAATAGTATACAGTAACCACAGAATTAATGGACAAGCTTAACATCTTTGGTAATCATAGCAATTAGTAGTCAGTGCATTGGAATCTAGATCTTCTTACTTATGTCTTTAATTCAACTTCCTAGTTAGAGTCTAATTAGAAGTTCCTCCTAAGACTTAAACTCTAGACAAAAGCAAATCTCAGCAATGTAACTCCTTTTCCGCAGGATAGTAGCAAATATTGTGTTGTTAATCTAATTGATGCCGTTAAATTTTAATAACTCAATAGTAATGAACTTAGATTTTTAGAAAATGAGAACATTAATTGAATTCTGTCAGTGATGAAATTTTGGGATTTTGCGAGTACCTCTACTTTGTAAATTGGAATATGATGCATTCTGTTTTACTTACTTGAATTCTCGTAGACTATTAAATTGTGACGTTCCACTCATGATGTTTGTGAAGTCAGGTAATTAGTTGTGAGGTGTTTACTGAGTTGAAATCTTTCATATGTAAGGGATAAATAGTGAATGGATAAAATTCTAAATTGTAACATGTAAACTGCCAAGATAAAATAAATATAAATTAAGATCCCATTTACTTAGTCACTTGTTGCGCAAGAAATAGGCAGGCATGGTTAGTTGTGTTAAAATGGTCTAATTTGGGATTGTAACTTTTTGTTGGTGCGATCGATTGTGCAGTAGCCTTGTAGACTAAATTGTAAACTCTCCACCAACCACGCATAAAATTCTAGGGTCATTGTGTGAGTAATGACGTGCATTGTCAGTATGGTAAGTATAGCCGTGGAATAAATAAGAGAATGACAGGTTGTTGATATGGATTCACCTAAGGAAACAAAGAACATAAGTAATAGGGTAATGGATAGCTGGAGATTCTTGTTTAGTAAAAATATACGTGGTTTCACTTAATCTTTGTTCCGGTATGGTTGTTTGGTTCCTGTCAACCATCAAGTATAGAATTTATATAGTGAAGAAATATTGTGCAAATGGATTTGCTAGTTGCCAACTAATTATGTAATAAGGCCATGAGCCTCATTATGATTTAGGGATAATTGGAGTCTCCATTGAGTAAGATTATGTATTGGAGTTTCTTGGTCGGTTTTACTTCGTCTTTGTTGTCGTATAGTCTTTAACGTTGTCTAAATAAAAACCAGGAAATTGTTTGTTATGAATAAGCTTAGGAAAGTTTTTATTTCCTTCAGTAGGAGTAAGGTTTTGTTGTGTGTTATCTAATGAACTCTTAAGGTCCAATTTAATTGTAACACTCTGAATTAATTGATGATTTTTATAGAAGTCTGGCTATATGTGATTTAATGTCTTGCATGAATACATGTGTTTGGCATACGTTTTGAGTAGGTAGCGGAATTGGTAGGACGAAGTTTGAGGACAAACTTCAAATTTGGTGTGGAGAATGTAACATCCCGCCTAATTAGGAAATCACATAACTTGCTATTAGGGGTGTGAAACCTGATTTAAATTTCGAATTAAATTCGTGAAGAGTGGGTTAAATTAAGTAGGAAAACTATTTTGTTGTTATTATAAGCGAGTATATGTGAATATTCTAAAAGATTCATGACACTAGTGAGAAGGGTTAGAATTACAATTAATTATAATATAGGTGGGAATTCTAATTGTTACCTAGTGGGAACATGAATTAATAATTAATATGTATATATTTTATGTAATAAGTGAACCTTCATAAATTAATAAATAATATGTATATATTGCATGTGATAAGTGAACTTATAGTAATCGCTCACAAAAATTTGTATGCTTGTCATGGATTGGCCAAAAGGTGGACACATGGCAATACCAATCTATCCCTAATTCACCACACCTTGCAACCAATCAGAAAAGAGAAATCCCCCTTGCATGAATTCTTATTGGTCAAAGGCAAACCTCATCTAACTAATCCCTCCCTAGCGCGCATAGGTTAAGAAAACCCATTGGAATAGTTAGCTTTTGGTTTAGAATTGTTGTTCAGAATTGTCCTCCCTTCCATTCCCACGTTTGGCCGTGAATTCTTTTTAGGAGAACACAAGAGAAATCAAAGTTGATTCACTTCCATTCCCCATCACTCCTACCGTGCGCACACCACTAGGAGAGAAAAACAAATTGAAACATTTGGTCTTTGATTCAGAATGATAGGTAGACCATTACCCTCTTCCAATTATGCGCACAGCAAAGACCACGAAAAGAAAAGAACCAATCTCAGCCCTACTGCTTCACAAAAAACCGCAGGCATACTCATAGAAGAAATCATCATCTAGTTCACATCTTCCTCTCGTCTTCCCTCACACCTTTGGCCGAGCATCAAGCTACAAAGCTTGCATGTGTACATTCTTCTTATCCTTCAAGCCGCAAGTCCCATGAACAAGTGACAAGCAACCTAGCATCTTTTTCTTTCCCTTAGTTCAGCCGAGCCACAAATACCAATAGCTAGGAATCTAATCCTTGGAGAGTATATAAAGCCTCTTGCATGTCGCTGAAACCATGAGCTTTTTGAGCAGGGATCTGTTAGTATTTGGGTGTCCTAGAGACAATCTTATGATTAAATAAGGATAAAGATGTAGACCTTTTTAATATTGTCGCAAATAAATAAAAGCACTATTTATCTTGTTTCATAATTATGTCTCGATATTAATATTAATATATTATGAATAACTTGATAAACCCCGTGGAATAAAATAGGTATATCTCTTGAGTATCTGTGATGAGATCACAATCATGAGGATTCAAGAATACCGGATGTTCATTCCTAATTTTATGTTCCTAGTCTAGAGATACTGAGAATGGGGTCAGTAATCTCGGGTAAGACCAGCACGACTTATCTATTTGTATATGGATACAAGGTATAGACCTCATGTGCTACAGATATGGAGATGTCTTAGCTAAAGTCGTGGGTGGACCTATAAGGGTATAGCTCGCACTGAACGGACCCACAAAGAGACTCTATGAGGAACTCTCACAGAGAGTATCATTAGAGTAGTCTCTTTATATTTGGGTATGTCTTTCCTAAGACCAGAAGTTATTACCTAGACTGTGTTCTAGAAGGCATGCTTTGATTGTGCACCTCGTCTGCCTGAAACATGGAGACTCATAGGTATACTGTTGGGCTTGTCCTGAAAGAATACAGGGCTAGGGTGATAAGCTGAAGGAATTCGTCAAATCTCTGTGAGAGATTAGGTTATCTGTAAATCGGAGAAATCGGGATGACATTTACAGGGACTCGGGAATCTATGCATAGTAAAAGAGATCATGAGATGATCTGCCTTTAGAGTCTGTAAATTGAAGATTCCCTAATTTCGAATAAAGCTTACCCTAAACCGCAGGGGTTGATACGCTTCCTTACCCTAGGTTTTATGGGAAGGTAATCGAGACGAAAGGAAATATGTACGACAACCAAATATGTTTAATAGGATGATCAAATCATTAATCTAACTAGTTCTGGGGCAACAAAGCATTGCTAGTGCTCTGTGTTGTCATTAGATGGGTTGTGGGCTTATTGGGCCCAAGCCCATTTATGTCAGTGGCTAAGTTAGACCTAATGGGTCACACACAAACACCTAATTGTCTAGATGCTCTAGCATTAAAGGTATTGGGCCTAATAATAGTTATTAGCCCAAGAAGTTGTTTGGAACTCCACCTAAAGGGGTGGAGGGCGCACGGTTCATTGTAATGGGCTTGGATAGTCCAAGACATTACTAATTAATTTAATTAGTTAAATTAATTATCAAACATTTAAATTTTGAATTTTGGAATTCGAAATTTGAATTTTGAAATTTTGAATTTTGAATTTGAATTTCGAAATTCGAATTTTGAATTTGAAATTTGAAATTTGAATTTTGAAATTTGGATTTTGAATTCGAATTTTGAAATTTGAATTTTGAAATTTGAAATTTTGAATTTTGAAATTTTGAATTTTAAATTTGAATTTTGAATTTGAATGTTTGAACATTTGAATTTGAATATTTGAATGTTTGAATTCAAATATTTGAATTTGAATTTGAATTGCCTATGAAAGGTTGTTTCATAACAAAAGGATAAGATGAGATCTTGTTGGAACAAATCACTAGTATCATGATAGAATCTTTTGGACAAGATCCAAGGCCATATATGGCGCTGATTTGGGTTGTTGGTGAGCAAGATTTGCTCATCAAAATCAGCTCCAGAAGATTCAGTCAGTTGGGAGAAAATCTGAGTGAGTTGATTCAAATTTGAATGCAACTACTCAGATGTATCTGGTCACGTTTTTGGGCTATATGGGGCGCACCATATAGCTGATCTTATGAAGATTTCTGATCAAAATTTTGAATAGGTTTTGAACCAATTCTCAAGAGAATATTCTAGGAGCCTGTTAGCAATTTTTGAAATAAAACAGCTCCACTTCTCTCTCTCCTATCTAGCGCCTAATGATCAGATTTTTAGGAGAAAAATCTGATTGGTATTTTATTTTAAATACTCTCTTCTTATGTGCCTAAGGGTTCAGTTGTTCCTCCAAGGGTTTTTTCTGAAAACCTAGCCTATTCTCTCATCTCTCATGCGCCACTTGTGAAGCTTTCACATTAAGAGCTTCACTTTTTCAAACACTTTCACCTAGCCTCCATCTTCACACATAGAGCGCCTAGCAAGCCTCTTTGTGGTGATCATACGGTGGCTTCACAAGAAGGAGTTCTTGCACCTAGACGAGTGAGTGGTGTGGATCAACGTTAGAGGGTCTGAACCCTTCAGACCGGCCTTGATCATCTGGTGATTTCACGAACAAGGTAACATCATGCTTTCCTAAAGCATGATCTTGATGTGCATGTATATTCCGCAAAGAAAAATTTTGTTTTTCCTTCTTGCATGCATCGGCCTTCAAGGCCATTTCGAACTTTTAGGAGCAAATTTACATTGCACTTTTCTCTCCTCTCCTAATTGGCCGAACCATACTTAGCAACAAGGTGAGGTACCCATCGTTTCTTTGTTCATTCCCACCTCACTCGTTTAAATGGAGTTGTTCTCTGTTGCATGTAGTAGAATCTGGAACCTTGGAGCATAAGGAGCATTAGAGTGCGGTCTAATTTCCTTGGCTGTTTCTCGTGAGATAGTATCAACCTCTTTCCATAACAATCAATCATTGCGCAGTTTTGAGACAACCAGTCCATAACCAAAATCAAATTAACAGAGGCTAGAGAAAAGATAATCAAATCAATAGTGTAACCCCTACCTTCGTAGATAAACCCAACCTCTTTACAAATACAGGAGGAATCACTAACCTCTCCTGTAGCAGTAGTAATACGCATAGGGGGAATCATCCGTATTACCCTTAAGCCCAACCCCTTAGCAACATATTATGTCATGAACGAATGTGTCGCTCCCGAATCAAACAAAACAGACAAATCAATATTAGAGATTAAAATTATACCTTTAACTAAATTCAGTGCCTTCTCCATCTGCTGTGCATTGGTAGTATACACGCATCCAACTGTAGGAGCAGATGGCAAGGCCTGCAGATTCCTAGCCTGCCCAGTATTACTATTACACTCCCTGGCAAAATGCTCAACCTTACCACATTTGAAGCATGAATTAGGAGCCACAGTACAAGGGCCCATATGGTACCTCTTACATTTTTCACACTGAGGAGCAGAACTTTTGTCATTGTAGCCATTCCTCTGACCACCACCTCTTTTAAATTGACCAGAAGGCTGCCTTACCTGCAACCCACTACCCCTGTTGTTGTTATGATGGTAGCCACCCCTTTTGTTATTACCCGAAGGACCAGATGTCCTTTTAATCTCTTGCTTTCTTGCAGAATTAGACTTCGAATACATGCCGTAAACAGTCTCAACCCTTTTACACTGGGTCACCAGATCAGCAAAATTTCTATCAGCAGTATTAGACATTCTCTTCGCAATCTTTCCACTTAATCCTCTATGGAATTTGGCAGATAAAAATTCAGGAGTCGGCAGCACCCCCCCGTAATTCGCAAACTTGACCAACTCATTAAACTTGGCCAAATATGCATCAATAGTCATGGTACCCTGTACCAATTTATGAAATTTTCCCTGCTTAGCTTCCCGAACATCCCTGAGAAAGTACTCTTCATGAAACAATCTTTCAAACAAAGCCCAAGTCAATTCCTCTCCCTGAATGGTGAATGGGCGAGATACGTCGCACCACCACTCGTGGGTATCACCCTCTAGCATATAGACATAATAAATCAATCTCTGGGGATCCTGGCACCTCATTAATTGAAATATCTTGTCCATCCCCATCAAACATGTAGTAACTACCTTCGAGTCCCTTGACCCCTAAAATGTTGGCGGTTTATGTTTCCTGAAGGATATGAGTCTTCGCTCATCAACACCAGCATCTAACTGCTCAGCAACCACGGAGGACTGAGCAACAACCGTAGGATCAATAGAAGGCTCCAGAATATATGTAGGATCCACGGTGGGCTGACTAGCCTCACCAGAATGATGACTAGCCCCACTCCCCTCCTGATGAGGTGTAGCAGATGGCGTAGGTGTAGGAGTCACCGTAGCCGTATGTGGAGGAGAATCATCCCTCCTATGTCGAGCTCTATCAGCCCTCATCTCAGTCATGAAGGAATTCATCATATCCTGATTATTTTTCATCAGGTTCTCAGTCATTGTTCTATTAGTAGTTGTCTCCGCCTGCAGAGCATTCAGAACTGCATTAATCGGATCTGGCGGTGGAGGATCTGCACCTCGTGTTCCATGGCGACCACGATCTCCCCTTATGATATCTGTACATGTAACACAAAGGAACGAGCTGATCAGACCCACACTGAGGAATCACATATATATTAATCATAAAGAGTTCATAGATAGCTATGCAACACAAAATATAGTCATACATAATCAGAGTTCCCTAGTAAATTGCTTTGATACCATAAAATGTAATAGCTCATTTCGTACCAGTATTGTTAACATTGATTATGATATTAGGCGCAGTTACAATCACAACAATTCATTTATAAAAAATGCAAGTAAACTTTTTCCTTTTTATTACGTGAGCATTTAAAACAATAAAAAGCGTAATAAATAAAAGTTGTGACCGTAACTGATAAATCTTTGCGGAATAATAATTTAACATGCCTAGATATCATATAACACTCCTCTCAAGTCACTAAGGGGTTCCCATAAACCCACTTAGTCTAAATTTCACTTTTACGTTTTCTACATATCTGAACAAGATTCGGTACTTTAATTACTGCGGAAAATCCACAAGCCGTGCGCTTCTAATCTTTTAGTATGTTATTCTACACTTAATTATCTTTCTAACAAGCTATCACACGAGTCATAAAGTTCTCGTTTTCTCCAGTTATCACTGTTTGAATTTGGACAAGCAAATATGTCAGCCAACCTCAAACAGGGCTCTAAACAGCCCTCACTCTCTCAACGATTCTGGAAACTCTACTCAAGAAATTTCTCTCACATTTTTATGCATTAAACTAGACACCTCAAGCTTCAATTTGACATATCATTCCCCTAATTTTACCAAGAAATGAAGCGGGAATAAATTTCCCAAAAACTGCCAGAGACAGCCCATGTGCAGGGGCGTTCTTAACAGTCCGTGTTCTCTGGCTGCTACAGGGCTTCATAGTTCTCCTTTGGTTCCCAAATTTTGACACAAGGTAGTTGACATCTCAATATTTACAATGGCGTATGGCACGTCCCTATTGGACTTTTGTGGAAGGAGATATGCTCTCCCAAAGTTCACTTAAATTCTGCCAATTTCTAGAAATTTTGTCAGAGTCTCCTTTGTTTTTCCAACATATCCCACCTTTGAAGGTGTGTTATCTAACCTCAATTTGTACCTAATAAACATGGGTGGCACTCAAGGACCAGCAATGCCTTGGTTTTCTTACAATCCTTCACAATTTATATCAATTGGCTTACTTTGCAATTCAATAATTTCATTATAAAACCTTAAATCATTTCAATCACATTAATTCCTTGGCATGCATTCTTCTTGACATAAGACATCAATCATATCCTAGAATAGGCCTATTGCCCTTTCATCATATAGCATGCTTCAATATTACACAAGGTCTCGAAGATACAATCTACAGTGCTTCTTTACAATATTACAACAACATTAAGGAAACAACATCAATATACAACATAAATCCTCCAAAATAAAATGTGGTGAACATAAGCTAAAGTTAGAAAAAATATGGCATGAACATTGATGATACAATGCATAATCCTAACTCTACATAATTTGTTCATGCCCTAAGTCTAGCCTAGGCCCAATGGCCACCAAATGCAAAACAAGCCTATGTCCAAGCTCATCCTACGGGCCTCTTGCCCGCCGCTCCAACACCACTGGCACCAAGGAAGCACAGACACTTGTAAAAATAGGGAGAGTCGTGTCCGACACGGCGACATGTTCCGACACAATGTCGGACACGCGGTCAACTTTTTCTGACACGTTGACCATTCCGATACGCGAATTTGACCGTGTCCGACACAGTCAAATGGCATTTTCGTAATTTTTTTTAATTTTTAAAAAAAAATTACTTTTTTTAAAATTAAAATATATTAATAAAGCTTCCACCTGATCATATAAATTTTATTTTTTTATCTTTTTCCCCTTAAGTAGATAAGAGATCATCTCAGCATCATTGTTTTCAATTTCTATCATGCTCTTGTTGTATCTCCTTGTCTCTGGTCTCTCTCTCTAATATGATTTGATCTCTCGATCTGATATTATATCTCTCTCTCGTCCCAGTTCTTATTTTTTTTATTAAAGCTTCCATCTTTATAACGTGTTGATGGGTATTATTAATTTAGTTTCATTTTTTGTTAAATTATTAAATATTAAATGAAATATACACTATATAAATTAAAAATATTATTTAATATTAAAACGTGTCCCAACGTGTCGAAATCCATAATTTTTTAGGCTTGACGTGTCGGAGTGTCGTGTCGTGTCGTGTCACATGTCGCGTGTCGTATCAGTGCTACATAGACTGGCACCTATGTAGCACCGATACGGACACGAGACACGTGACACGATACGACACGACACTCTGACACGTTAATTCAAAAAAATGTAAGATTTCGACACGTTAGGACACATTTTAATATTACATAAAAATTTTAATTTATGTAATATATATTGTATGTAATATTTAATAATTTAACAAAAAAAATAAATCTAAACTTATATTATTCATAAATTTTGAAAAGAAACATAAAATATCCCAAATATTTATATTAAACTCAATAAAATGGTAATCGTAATTCAACGAATCTAATAATTGAAACTAAAATTTCAACGCAACGCAACATTTGAACCTTTTTTTTAATTTCTATAACACGTGTTGGAGTGTCGGAGAGTGTCGGAGTGTCCGAGAGTGTCGGGAAGTGTCGGACACGACACGTCAGGATTTTTGAAGTGTCGGTGCTTCATAGACTGGCACCACCTGAAATAAAGTCTCCAAAGTGGGGTGAGATATACAAATATATCTCAGTAACCCAGAGGTTCTGGAGAATACTCCGCCCAATGGCTCACTTCGATGCATATCAATAATATAATACAACATTAAAATGGGATAAAGCAAGGGATTTAGTGAAATAGGGAAGCATAGGGAACTAAATACGATGAAGCTGGAATGGTCGATGCCAATACCACACAATATCCGGCCTAGTGGCCTCGGCACATAGCCTACGGGTTCCAATCCAAGGAAGTGTTCCCAAAACATCAACCAAGGCACCCTTCATCCATATACACCTGAGACTTCCTAGTGTGCTCCTCTACAGATGACACACCACGACCCCAGGTCAACTGGAACTCCCTCATGGAGACCTATCCAGTGAAAGTTCATAATGCCCGAAGGAAACTGTCTATTGGCCAGAGACTCGGTACATCTTATGTACCACTAAACATACAACAATGCATGAACATGTTATACTACATTACTAACATACACCTCCAACCACTACCCTCAACGGACATGGTGGAACACACACAGGGATCAAATTAGTCCCATGATATGTCAAATTGAATCTTGAGAGCAATTGGTGGAGTAGTTTGTCCAGAATCGCTGAAAGAGTGGAGGCTGTTAGGTGTCCTGTTTGAGGTTGACTGGCAGATTTGTGTAACATCCCGGGTGCTGACGAGGGCGGAGAGTGATCGCCGGTGCGCAAGGGCATGGCAAAGAGCGGCTCCTGGCAGGTTTCCAGCGGCGGGGGTACATGAATGAATCGAATAACACTGGAAAAAGAGGGATTCAAGAGATTGTGCTGGTATAGGACAGCACAGCTAAGGATAGCTTATAAGAATTAATTGGTACTACCTATACTAACAAGATGCATCTACTTTTCGGTAGCCCGGATCAGAAGAACTCCACAGTTAAGCGTGCTTGACTTGGAGCAATTCAGGGATGGGTGACCTCCTGGGAAGTTTTCCTGGGAAGTGTGCGAGTGAGGACAAAGCACGCTGAAAAATCTCGTGTTAGTGTGTGGGGACAGTCGTTGATGCTTGCAAGTGGCCGGGCGTTACAAGGTTACATTTTATGGTATCAGAGCAGTTTTGTTTGGGAACTCTGATAATGTATAGTTGTGTTATGTGTTGCATAGTTGTATGTAGATTCTTATCGATTACTGCATATGTGATTCCTTAGTGTGGTCTGATCAACTCATTCCTTTGTGTTACATGCGTAGTCATCGCAAGAAGCCTGCATGGCAACCCTGAAGCACCGGATGTAAGTCCTTAGCCTGTTGTTGTGGCTGCAGTATTGACTGCTCCATGGACAAGAGATGGCAATAAGTAAAATACGAATATTAGAGGACTTAGGGAAAACAGACTTAAATATTTTGTCTGACTTTTGATGAAAGTTAAAAGAAAATTGTATTACAAGTGAGAGTTGTAAACAAATCTATGATATGTACGGTTGTAACAGAGGCGAGCCTCGTAGTACTGTGAATAATAAACATATAATTTAGATGAGTTATAGTGTGAAGATAGCATCGGTAAGATTTCGACGTATAAGTGTAGCAGGGTAAAATAATTGTGTACAGGTGGACTTGGCGAGTAGACTTCACTAAGGTGAGTGACTTAGAACCTTATGGATTATTGAAAAATGTGAACAGGTATGCTCAGGTATGAGTTTGAATATTTTATGTTTGATTAGAAGTTATAAGTCCCTGATAGATGGTGTACACTTGAATAAATTAGGATGGTTAATGTAGAGAAATAAATGGAATATTTGATGTCTAATCCTAAGGAATTGGACAACTTGAAATTATTATGCTAGTGAAGTGTTAATTGGAGATATATTGAAATATGGGATTTAAATCCATAAGGAGGTAGTGTTGATTAAACGTAGGTGAGATGAATTAATTATGTATTATATGTATAAGGAAGAAGTTGAGAGAATCGCCATGGATGGCATTGAACAAGGTTCATTAAGAGTATGATTGTCCGTAACGGAATAATGGTCTAGCTTGACAGATATGCCATGAAGGAAACAAATGTGATTATGTGTGTGCGTTAATGTGTGGAATTCTCCTTGGAAACGGCTACTTTGTAGAGGTTCAGGTGTTATGAAGCATAAGAGGATTGATCCATGATGGAGGTCTCTTCGAAATCTCAAAGAATGAATATCGTAATTTAAAATGGCCTAATTACTAGTGGATGTTGTAATGCATTGTGGATAATACCTAATGGCCTGATGGCCAGTATACCTACTCTGATGAATAAACGGATGATAATCCAGTGATGGCCTAAGTGCCAGTATACATATATATGTATGTACACCTTGCGATGGCCTGAGCGCCTAATTATTCGTGTTGAGGTAAATTATTAAATTTTTGGTAAAAGGACAATGAGGTCGAATGAAATCCCCGATGATGGGAAGTATCTGAAGAGATTGTATGATTAGTGAAAGAGCTAATGTACAATTCATTGTGAGATTGTATGATTAGTGAAAGAGCTAATGTACAATTCAATGTGAGATTGTGTGATTAGTGAAAGAGCTAATGTACAATTTAATGTGAGATTGTACGATTAGTGTATGAGCTAATGTGCAATAGCACTTAGGATAACATGATTAGTGTAAGAGCTAATGTGCTATTGAGTTTGAAAATGGCATTATTAGTGAAAGAGCTAATGTGCTATTGAATTGAATTTGCATGATTAGTGTAAGAGCTAATGTGCTATTGAGTTTGAAATTGCATGGTTAGTGGAAGAGCTAATGTGCAATAGAATTAAAATTTGCATGGTTAGTGGAAGAGCTAATGTGAAATAGAAATTGATAATGGCATTATTAGTGTACGAGCTAATGTGCTATTGAGTTTGAAATTTGTATCGTTAGTGGAAGAGCTAATGTGCAATAGAAATTGAAATTTGCATGATTAGTGAAAGAGCTAATGTGCAATAGAAATTAAAATTTGCATGGTTTAATTGTGATTGAATTTTTGGAAACCTAAAGCTTGATTTGATGATGTGTTGTGTTAGAGAGCTCAATTGGAAAATGTGCATTAGATGATAATGCCTTAGAATGATGTATTAAAGCTAGAAATGCAATGAAAATTTTAAGTGAAAATTGATGATTTTTATGGTCATGACATGGAATTTTGGAAAATGTGTTGTGATGTTAATAATGAGTTGTTGTATGATCGTATGATGATAAAATAGGATGATAGAAGGTGTGGAATGGTTGAAATTGATTGGAAACCCCTTGGAGTGTCATAGGACACAATTTGACCCTTTGAGGAAAAATGAGTGAATTGATGTGAAAAATGATTTGGATGATGATTTGTGTAGTTATATGGTACTTAGATGGGTTGTGTGGTGGTTGGAAAGTTTTAGAATCAATGGAAAAATAATAACTTGTGTTAGGGACCTAAATGAACCTAGAGTGAATTATTACGCAAAACGATGAGTAAAAGACGTAAAACGTAAAAACGGCACTTGAATTGGTCTTATGGCAACCTAAGGATGGGTAATAAAATGAGAAAGAAATTTTAGAAAAATAAATCTTCAAATAACGCTTGAATGGCCGAACCATCAAGGGAGGATGGGGAGGATTTTGTGATTTTTGCGTTTTGACGTTATTTGACGCGTACTGATGGCTGTACGTGATTGTATAGGTTGCCGTACGTCGACTTGAATCCCGAACCTTGAATCAGTGAGTTGCCCTTGGTCCTGGACCAAGTGGACTGAGGTAAGTAATTGGTTCAATGCATGTATAATTGTAAATTAGCATGTATTGTTTGAATTGCGAGTGATTGGGAATGTCCTCTGTGTAGGCATTCTGTTGTGTACCAAGTTGAGGGATAAGCTGCTACGGAGCTAGTGAGAAAACTATTTAAGGTAACCTCTTGGTACTGGGGCTTGTTCATCTTTTCTGTTCCACCTTGCCAGTTGATGGCAACGGTATGAAGTGTATATGAGTAGTGTAGAACAATATGAGCATGTATGCATTTACCACAGTGGGTACTTATGTACCGAGTCTCTGGCCAGTAGACAGTTTTAGCCTTCGGGAAATTTCGGACTTCCACTGGATAGGTCTCCGAGAGGGAGTTCCAGCTGACCTAGGGTCGTGGTGTGTGATCCGGATAGGAGCACACTAGGAATGTCTTGGGTGTTATGGTTGGTTTTGGGCATCATGGTTGTGGTTCTTGGAACACACCTTGGATGATACCCGTAGGCTTATATATGCCCAGGGCGTGCGTGGTATTGGTAGCTACCATCCCGCATCGTCGTATTTTGTATCCCGATATTCCCCAGTTTCTCTAAATCCCTTGCTTTATCTCGTTTTGAAAGTGGTTGTTTTTATACTATTGATATGCATCGAAGTGAACCATTGGGCGGAGTTTTCTCCAGAACCTCTGGGTTACTGAGATATATTCGTATATCTCACCCCGTCTCGGGGCATTTATTTCAGGAGGTAGCAGTGGAGCTGGAGCAGCGGGCAAGAGGCCCGTAGAGTGAGCAATGAAGTGCTTAGCATTTTGCATTTTGTTGGCCGTGTGGCCTAGGCTAGACTTAGGGCATGAACATCTCATATGTATGTAGGATGAGCTTCATTAGCATATTTGTTCATGTCATTTTGCCTAAGTCTAGTAGTCATGTCATGTAGTTTATTTTACCATTTGTATTTAAGTTGTAATATTGGAAGATTGTAATTAAGTTTAATTTGTAAGTTGTAAAGCAAATACTGCAATTGTACATTGATGCATGACAAATTATGATGGAAGGGCCTTAGGCCTATTTTAGATGATGATTACAAGTATGACAAAAAAATGCATGAAAGTGATGTTAGTGATTGCAACTATTTAAGAATGGTTAAAGTGAGCTATGTGTCTAATAACTATAAACTGGGTTGGGTTGTAAGTGCCCCAAGGCGTTGTTGGTCCTTGTGTGTGCCACCCATTGGATTATTACTGTATTATTATGTGATTATTAGGTACATTTGAGGCATAAATGAGCTTGAACAAATTTGGGGATTTTAGGAAAAACAAAGGAAACTCTGGCAAAATTTCTGTAGAATTGGAAGGTTTTAGGCGAGTTTCGGGAGTGCATATCTCCCTCCACAGAGGTCCGATAGGGACGTGTCATACGCCATTTTGAAGCTTGAGATGTCCCCTATATGGTGTTAAAACATGAGTCAGTTCTGGGTTGTACGAAGCCCTGTGGAATTTATTGAGTTCGGACTGTCCAGGAACCTCTGATACAGGGGCTGTTCTGGCCAGTTTTTCGGAATTTGATTCCCGCTTCCTTTCTCAGTCAAATTGAGCGTGTGATACACCAAAGTGAAGTTCGAGATGTCTAGTTTGTAGGATAAAAATTTGAGAGCAATTGGATGAGTGGATTGTGTGCAGTAATTCGAGAAGTGTGAGTGATTTTGAGTTGTTTTGGGGTTGGTTGGCTGTTTTGCTTGTCCAACTTCAAACGGCGATAACCGGAGCAAATGAGCTCCGAATTGAGCGTGTGATAGCTTGTTGAAAAGGGAATTAAGTAAGACAAAAATATAATCTGAGAAGAAGGTCTGGTTGTGAGCGGTGTGTTCACAGAAAATTAATTAGCGAACCATGTTCAAGTAAGTAAAAACGTAAAAGTTAGTAATTGGCTAAGTGGGTTTATGGGAACCCCTTAGTAACTTATAATAAGTAAAGTAAGTTATAAAAATAGTTTAAATAAGTCTTCCGCAAGAGTTTACGGTTACGGTCACAACTTTTAATTATTACGCTTTTTATGTTTTAAATGCTCGCGTAATAATCGGAAAAAGTTTATTCGCATTTTTATAAATGAATTCCTGTGATTGTAACTGCGCTTAATATCATAATTAATGTTAACAATACTGGTGTACAACAGGCTGTTACATTTTATGGTACCGTTAGTAATGTAGTATAACATGTCCATGCATTGTTGTATGTTTAGTGGTACATAGGATGTATCGTGTAACATCCCGGGTGCTGACGAGGGCGGGCAGTGATCGCCGGTGCGCAAGGGCATGGCAAAGAGCTGCTCCTGGCA
Organism: Gastrolobium bilobum; assembly: GCF_033153095.1. NCBI lineage: Eukaryota > Viridiplantae > Streptophyta > Magnoliopsida > Fabales > Fabaceae > Gastrolobium > Gastrolobium bilobum. The sequence continues at coordinate 118,239 of NW_026895181.1, read as the reverse complement.
GGCTTCCAGTGGCGGGGGTACATGAATGAATCGAATAACACCAGAAAGAGAGGGATTCCATAGATTGTGCTGGTATAGGACAGCACAGCTAAGGATAGCTTATAAGAATTAATTGGTACTACCTATACTAACAAGATGCATCTACTTTTCGGTAGCCCGGATCGGAAGAACTCCACAGTTAAGCGTGCTTGACTTGGAGCAATTCAGGGATGGGTGACCTCCTGGGAAGTTTTCCCGGGAAGTGTGCGAGTGAGGACAAAGCACGCTGAAAAGTCTCGTGTTAGTGTGTGGGGACAGTCGTTGATGCTTGCAAGTGGTCGGGCGTTACAATTTGCTTGTCCAACTTCAAACGGTGATAACCGAAGAAAATGAGAACTTTATGGAGCGTGTGATAGCTTGTTGAAAAGATAATTAAGTCTAGAATAACATACTAAAATATGAGAGGTTTGTAGCATTTAGATTTCTCGGAATGTACAGATTACTGAACCATGTTCAGTTATGTAAAAATCTTAAAAGTGAGAATTATGTTAAGTGGGTTTATGGGAACCCCTTAGTACGTGAGAGAAGCATTATATGATAGTTAGGCAATTGTTTTAATTATTCCGCGTTTATTTTTCAGTTATGATCACAACTTTTACTCATTACATTTTATTATTGATTTTAAATGCTTACGTAATGAAAAGAAAAAAGTTTACTCGCATTTTTAAATGAAATGTTGTGATTGTAACTGCGCTTAATAACATAATCAATGTTAGCAACACCGGTACGTAACGGGTTGTTACAATGGTCACCTTCTTCAAATTCCAGCAGTATGTGTCTATTATCATAATAGCTTTTCTGCCGATTCTGTGCCTATTTAAGTTTTTCTCTAATCATTTCAATTTGCACTGTAGTCTCTTGCACAAAATCTGGCCCAAATCTCTCTTTATCACCTACCTCAGTCCAACAAGTAGAAGTATGACATCTCCGTCCATGCAATGCCTCATACGGTGCCATACCTAGATTAGAATGAAAACTGTTATTATATGAGAATTCCACCAATGACAAGTATCTATCCCAAGCAGTATCATGCTCCAGTGTGCAAGCTCTCAACATATCGTCTCAGCATATCGTTAATTGTCTGTATGGTCCTCTCAATCTAACCATCAGTCTGCGGGTGATACGTAGTGCTCAGCCTGAGCTGAGTGCCAAAAGCCTGCTGCAAAGCTCCCCAAAAGCGTGAAGTAAATTTCGGGTCCCGATCACTTACAATACTAACCGGAATCCCGTGAGGCCTTACAATCTCATTTACATATAATTTTGCCAATCTCTCCGTAGAGAAATCCACTCGCACTAGCAGGAAATGTGCAGACTTTGTAAGTCTGTCCACTATCACCCAAATTGAATCATAACTAGCCTTAGTCCGAGGAAAACCAACAACGAAATCTATAAAGATGCTCTCCCGTTTCCACTCTGGTATATTAAGTGGCTGAAGTAAACCAGCAGGTTTCTGATGTTCTGTCTTCACTTTCTGACAAATTAGACACCTCGATACATACTCAGCAACATCCTTTTTCATCCCAGGCCATCAGAACTTAACTTTCAGATCTTGATATATTTTTGTAGCACCTAGGTGGGTAGCATACTGACCCTTATGGGCCTCAACCATAACCTCCTATGCTAACTCCTTGGGCACCACAATCTTGCCTTGATATAATAACACTCATGTTCATTCACATATATGCTGCTCTGGCCTTTCAAGTATTTTACACTATCATTTTGTATTTGAGTCTCTTTGATCTTCTCTAGCAATTCATTTTCAATTCTAGTCAGCTCAATGTCACAAATTCTACCTGCAAAGAAATCCGTTATTCTCAAATCCTGGAATTGCTCAATCACTTCATTATCCCACATCATCATATGAGACAAACTAACAGACTTCCTACTTAAGGCGTCGGCCACCACATTAGCTTTCCCCGGATGGTATTTCAGCTCAAAATCATAATCTTTTAAGAATTTTACCCATCTACGCTGTCTCATGTTCAGCTCTTTTGTAACACCCTCCCTTGTATGCTTCCAAGAGAGTTGTTTGCTAAGCGGATTAGAGTTCTTTAATCATATTTTAGAGACTGAAAATCACTTTTACAATGCCAATTAAAAACTTATAATTGAAATCGGGTTCGTCACAAAAATCAGAGTATACTTTCAAAATTTCTCAACTACTGAAAATACAACTTTCCTTGCAGACCTTGCTGTCTTTAAAAATTCGTATAAAATTCACTTCAACGATTCAAAAAAATATTCTTTGTAATCTAGATACTAGACATCAGGGGCTTCGCGTTCATATAAAATAATAGTAATTTGAAGGTCGTTTGCCCCTCGAAACAGAACTCGTAAGGCGAGAGTTAAAATCAGTGAATTTATATCGAACGACCCGACTTGCAAAAATCATAATAAATCGAGCTTTCAGAATTTCATTGAAAGGTTTATATATGATGAAACTAGATACTTGGGGCTACGCGTGCATATAAATTATAAGAAAATCAGAGGTTCGTAGCCCCAGGACGCCAACCTACAAAATGCTCGCACAAACAGTTTTAACTTAGCTTTTAAAACATCATGAATCAGTTTTCGTAGAAACAGTTCTGAAATCCGTTTCAAAACACTTGTTGTTCTTAAAAGTCTTAAAACATAATGCAAACATAGTTCACTAATAATTTAAACATCCACAATTAGTACAGTCATCCATGAAAATAATACAATCACAGCAGCATGCCCAATAGTAGAAACCAACAGCAAATATCCAAGTCCTCAAAAGCTTTTACGTCCTCCTGCCATTTTATAAAAATAGCAGCCCCAAAGGGGTGAGAAAAATCCCAGTAGTGTGGCAACAAAACCAATAATGCAACAGTATTAAACTAGGCACAAAATTATAAACAGTCGCTTCAAACATGAAATCTTTTTCATCATATAACCTTTTCATCATATATCATATTGCGTATATAACGCCTTCATCACGCTCATAGCACCGTCGTGCGCGTGCCATCACAGTGGAAATTCCATGCACGACACCATCATTTGGGGAATTCCACTGTGGCCTATGCGGACTGACGCCAACTGTCCCAGAACCCTGATATCAAGGGATGCCTATATGATGCGTGCTCAATCACATGGTCCTATATATATAACTATTCTAAGACTCAAGACTAACATGAATTTGGTACATGTATGCCATGCTATATGCTGTCACACACAAACAGAAAGACAAGTGCGGTATGATGTACGGTGGATGCATATATCATCATTTCATACATATACTTCTTGTACATTGGATGTCATACTGCCAAACCATTCTTTCTTTTCATAACAGAATTTCCATAATCATAACATTTCCATAGGCAGAATAATTTCATCATTTATGGCAAAATAATCATAAGGCACATGTGAGCAACAATTCACAATTCATACACTAGTCAATAGTCACATCAGGTAATACCGCCTAACACATACCTCGAGTCCTTAATACTTTAATGAACACATCACCGAGTAGTCCATTTAGCTAGGACTTTGTGCACCTAATCAAGTACATAATTATCAAGTCAGAATTGGTTACACATTTTCACTATACATTACATAGAATTTCCCTTCTCCTAGATCCTTGGCTCACCATCGGTTTCATGATCCTTATATTAATTTAGTTAGTTTAACTTAGAATTTATTTTGCCAGTAGATAATATGTGACCTATACATGACCTTCCATGCAACAAGTTCGGTTTCTTGCCCCAATTAGGTGCTACACATTTAACATTTACATAACCTTATGTACTACCTTTAGGGTGCGCCAAGGGGCATACAGCAGGTTGACTATATAGATTATTTAACACAAGCCAAACTGGACAGGACACTAGTCTAACAAAACGGTACTATCATTGAGGAGGGTTGTTTTCCAAGTCTCAAAATTCTGTTATAAGCATGAACTCATTCATTATTACAGTTGTCATCCTCTCACTTAACCCAAGAAAACAATTTATTTATTTTACTCTCATTCAGGGTGCAGGTTCACAAAACCAATGAGAGCTATTTCTTCCTAGCTCCTAAAACATACAGTGGCCGAACCACAACGAGGATTGGATGATAAAATACTTCTCCTCCTAAGCCTTCATGAAGGCCGAACAGAGTGGACTAAAGTAAACTTACATTCGGTTTTAATCCTCACTATGTGTTCATAATCTATCGTTTAACAAAACACTAAGTATTGCTAGCAAATAACGAAATTTCCAAGATGGCCTACACATTTGACTCGGTTTTTTACCAGAATTCAAGTGCACAAGATTTATTTATTTCCATAGCATTTCCTATAGGCTTATACTTGTAGGAACAAGGTCTGACGCCAGTTGTACATACAGGTTTAGCATCAGCAACATTATATCAGTTTTCAAGACCCAAGAACCGGTTTTAACTATATTAAGGCTTAGGTTTCCCAAGTTCCCTAACCTCCACTTTGACTTACAGCATCAATTTTAAGAGTTCCCAAACAGAATTAAAATATGCAGAATTGTTTTATTAGCTTTCTAAATACAAGGGGCAGTCCACAATTTAAATGGCTATATCCTAGTTCACAAAATTTCAGATTTGGATTAATATGTACCAATTCCTAGGACAATTTAAGGAACAGAATCAATATAAAGGAAATTACCAAAATGCAATATCCCCCACGTTAACCATGAGAGAGCCGAAGGGTGAGGAGAAAGAATAGGAGTTACAAGAATTATCTTTCCTAACTACACATATGAATCGAATAGGGAAAGAGGGGGAGGAAGACTTGAGGTCCGCATCCTTACCTTCCTTCAGCATCCAAGGTTGATGAACTACCCTCTCCATTATTCCACGAAGACTGACCAGCTGCATGCAATGGATGAGACGACTCAAGCTAGGCAGAACCATGTGCCAACAACAACAGAGAAAACTTCACTTAAAACTCTTTCCAACGAGAAGGGACAAGGAGGCAGCGAGCAAAATACCTGACCTTCACCTTGATAATTGTACACAGCCGAACACAGAAATAGAAAGGAAAAGATTTATGCTTTTGTTCCAATCTCCAAGGGTGTTGTTCCAAGGCTGAACAAGACGGGAACGTACAAGAGGGGTAGAAAATTACTGCACCCTTTGTCTAGAGGCGTATGACCAACCGAGAAAATGGAAGGAGAAATTGTTGAAGCGTTGGGTTTTCCATCCTAAATGCTCACGGTATTTGCGGTAGTAGACGAGGGAGGAAATTCAGTTTCTGCTGATGATATTTCTTCTCTTCATTACGACTTGGAGGGAAAAGGAACACAGACTTGGTCTTGGTTTAATTCTGAATAGAGGAATCAAGGCAATGGGATGTAGCTTCTATGGTGGTTAGTCGTATAGAAGGGATAAGGTGGGTGAGTTTCATTCCAAACTGAAGCTAAAGGTCATCCTACTTCTCTACCAGTCAGCGCATAAAGGGGGAGTGAGTTACCCAATTCTGATCTAAGGTATCATAAAGAATGGCCTTTGCCTTCATTGGCTGTTAAGTGATGAGGTTGGTATAGACCAATAGGATTTCATTCCTATGGATCTCACTTGGGCAATTAGGGATAATACTTGATGTGGATTTTTGGGCTGAACCTAAGTTCTCCAAAGCTTGGGCCGTCGCCCAAAATGGGTAGGAGTGACCAACACATCTCCTAATTTAATTGCTTGCAACTATTAAGATCTACCTCACTCACCTTGGATGAAAGGGGCATGGACTGATTCAAGTTTGTATACAAAGACATGCATTCCCATCCTTCGTGACAAAATTTAATAACTTCTTAAAGGTCCCCTATTTTATGTAATATAATATTAATTATTATTGTTTGTTCCCACTAGTTAATAATTAAGGTTTCTAAATAAATTACAATTAAAACTATTATTATTCCTTTCTAACTAGTGTTTTGAACTCTTAAATTACATAATTATTCACTGATAAGTTTCACTAAAACAACTTTCCCCAATTACATTAATTCCACTCTAAACATAACATTAATTCGAGTTTCAAGCATGCTACACCCCTAATCACCAGTTATGTACTTTCCTAATTTTTGTGAGATGTTACATCTTTCTGATCAAACAAATATTTCAAGCTTTTGTGATCACTGAACACAGCAAACTTCATCCTATATAGAAAATGCCTTCAGATTTTCAAGGCACACACAATAGCAGCAAGCCCCAAGTCGTGCGTCAGATAATTTTCCTTGTGCGGCTTCAACTACCTAGAAGCATAAGCAATCACTCTCCTTTCTTGAATCAACACACTGCCCAAACCTTTCTTAGAAGCATCACAGTATAATTCAAACTCACCTTCCGAATCAGGAAGAGTCAACACAGGAGCAGTAGTCAATTTCTCTTTCAATGTCAAAAACCATTCCTCACATTCTTGGGTCCACACAAAAGGAGTATCTTTTCGCGTCAGTCGGGTCAACGACAATACCATAGCAGAAAACCCATGTACAAACCTGCGATAATAACTAGCAAGACCTAGAAAGCTCCTAATCTCAGTCACAGTCTTAGGTCGTTCCCAGTCACTTACCGCTTCAATCTTACTTGGATCCACAACAACACCACTACCAGAAATAACATGACCCATAAATTGCACCTCAGATAACCAGGATTCACATTTAGATGACTTAGCATATAGCTTTTTATCTTTCAACACCTACAACACCGTCCTCAGATGATTCTTATGCTCCTCTTTGCCTTTGGAATAAATTAGGATGTCATCAATGAATACTATTACAAACTGGTTCAAATACGGTTTAAAAATGTGATTCGTATAGTCCATGAACACCGCAAGGGCATTAGTAAGCCCAAAAGGAATCACCTGATATTCAAAGTGTCCGTATCTGGATCAGAACGCCGTTTTAGGCACATCCTCCGGCTTAATTCGGATCTGGTGGTATCCGGACCGAAGATCAATCTTAGAAAATACATAAGCACCTCTCAGCTGATCCAGCAAATCATCAATACGTGGCAACGAGTACCTGTTCTTAATTATAACTTTATTCAACTGCCGGTAATCAGTACACAATCTCATGCTACCATCCTTCTTTTTCACAAATATTACTGGTGCTCCCCATGGAGACACACTCGGTTTGATAAAATTCTTCGCAGATAGTTCTTTAATATGCTTCCTCAACTCAGCCAACTCTAGTGGCAACATCCGGTATGGAGCCAAGGAGATAGGCCCCACACCAGGCAACAAATCAATAGATGACTCATTCTCTCTCTCAGGTGGAAATTTCGGTATCTCATCAGGAAATACATCAGCAAATTCATTAACCACTGGAATACTTGAAATCTCTTCCTCCTTGTCACCAACCAATCCATCCAAGAATACATAACCCAGATCACTGATAAACCCTTGGTTTAGAAAGTTTTAAAGCATGAATTATCTTAATTTATGTGATTAAATGGATGGAAAAGAGGGTTAATGTCCTAGAAAGTCCTAAATACAAGTTCTGAAGCTCATATTGAAAATTTACATTGTTCTTGTAGGAAAATGAAGCTCAAGAAGCAAAAAAGAGAAGGAAGAAGATTCTGAAGAATGGGAAAATTCTAAAAGTGTTGGGCGCTAAAACAGCTAAAGTCAAGAGTTTTAGTGCCCTGCTGCAAAATGAAGCCAAAAAGTGTTGGTGCTGAGCGCTAAAACGCGCAAAGCAAACGTTTTAGCGCCCTGTTGTTCACAAAGATGTTGGTGATGAGCGCTAAACGGTAAAGTCAAGCGTTTTAGCGCCCAAGACAGTTAAAAGTGGTTAGGTACCCGTCAAGTTGAGCGCTAAAACGTCCAACAATGAGAGTTTTAGCGCCCGTGTCAGTTTTTGGATGTTATTCAGTTAGAATTTGTAAACTATAAAGGGGGCAAAGGACCTTCATCCTATCATAACATATATCTATTCTAATCTAACTTTTCCCATCACACTAGGAGAGGGGAGATCAGATCAGATCTTTCATAGATCTGATCTGACTCCTCATTCTCTCTGAACTTCTAAATTCTTTAGGATTAGTTTTTGTATTAGTTAGTACATTTCTATGTAATTGTAATTGAAGATTGAAGACTCAACCATGATGACAATAGAGTTTGATCTTTCTTCTTTTCTTGTTTATTCTTTAATTATGTCTGAGTAGAGTCCTTTGTAGTCTGATTCAATGGAACTCAAGTGTGAATTTATGAATGGTTAATTGAATATTTTGTTTATCTCTTATATGATTGTATGAAGTTGTCTTGATTAATTCTTTCTATCAAGGGAATAGTGTAGAACATGGATGTTTATATTGTTTCTGTAATTGACAACTTCATCATCAATGTTCTAGTAGTCAAGGGATTGATGCTAGGATTCTGATGTGATCTTAAGTCTTAGTATTTAATGCATGTATTAAGAAGGGAATCACCAAGACATTGGGGTTTCTGATTAATGTTTCAATCAGGGTAGTAATGTTTCAATCAGGGTAGTAAGGGATTACATCTTGATGATAAGAAAAAGGTTGATCAACATCACATAGAAGATAATTCATCATAGAAATTGGTTCATCCATATATTCATGCTTGAGGGAAATTGATGTCTGACTACTTGTTTACAATATAACTCACATTTTATTTTCTTATTAAGTTTTAATACAATTCAATTCAATTTCTGGTGACAAGAATCAATGCAATCAATAATATTTTGTTTGATTCAACTTAAGTATATATGGTTAGTCAGTGCTTGAACACAAATCCTCGTGGGAACGATCTTTACTCATCATTTTATTACTTGTGTGACTAGTACACTTGCTAAATCCACAACAAGTTTTTGGCGCCGTTGCCGGGGATTTGTTCTTTCAACATTGACAGACACCATTAATATTTGAGATTGAATTTTTATTTTTCAGCAATCTATATTTATGTGTGATGTTTTATTTTTCTCAAAACTCTGGTCCAGAGCGCTAAAACGTTCAGACGTGACCGTTTTAGCGTGATGCGACGCACATCAATGTGTATATGTCTCTGGAGACCAGCGCTAAAACGCTTGATTTCAATGTTTTAGCGCTGGTCCACTTGTATGATTTACATGGTTATCTCATATGTTTCACACACTCTCATATTCTACTCCCTCACTCTCATTTTACACACTCTCAAATTCTTTTACCTCTCTTCTGCATCCATCCACCAATCAACCACATTGGGGTTTCTGATTAATGTTTTAATCAGGGTAGTAAGGGATTACATCTTGATGATAAGAAAAAGGTTGATCAACATCAGATAGAAGATAATTCATCATAGAAATTGGTTCATCCATATATTCATGCTTGAGGGAAATTGATGTCTGACTACTTGTTTACAATATAACTCACATTTTATTTGCTTATTAAGTTTTAATACAATTCAATTCAATTTTTGGTGACAAGAAATCAATGCAATCAATAATCTTTTGTTTGATTCAACTTAAGTATATATGGTTAGTCAGTGCTTGAACACAAATCTTCGTGGGAACGATCTTTACTCGTCATTTTATTACTTGTGTGACTAGTACACTTGCTAAATCCACAACAATCACCAGCCTGCAAGGCTTTAATAGTTTGACAGACAGACAGATAATGAGACAGACAACCAGTGGGCTTCTCAGGAGATGAAATCAACCTCTTTCCGCAGCAATCAATCATTGCGCAATTTTGATACAACCGGTCCATACCCAAAATCAGATTGACAGAGGCCAGGGGCAAGATAATCAAATCAATAGTGTAACCCCTGCCTTCATAGACAAACTCAACCTCTCTACAAATAAAGGAGGAATCACTAACCTCTTCTGTAGCAGTAGTAATACGCATGGGGGGAATCATCCGTGTTACACATATTCTGCCACGAACGAATGTCTCGCTCCCGAATCAAACAACACAGATAAATCAATATTAGAGATAAAAATTATACCTTTAAGAAGATTCAGTGCCTTCTCTGTCTGCTGCACATTGGTAGTATAAACACGTCTCACAGTAGGAATAGACGGCATGGCCTGCAGATTCGCATCCTGCCCAGTATTACTATACCATTCTCTGGCAAAATGCCCAACCTTACCACACTTGAAGCAAGAATTTGGAGCTGCAGTACAAGGACCCATGTGGTACCTCTTACATTTTTCACACTGAGGAGCGAAATTTCTGTCATTGTACCCACCCCTCTGGCCACCACTTCTTTTGAATTGACCCAGAGGCTGCCTTACCTGCAACCCCCTACCTCTATTATTATTATGATGATAACCACCTCTATAATTTGAACCAGAAGAACCAGCTGTCCTCTTAACCTCTTGATCTTTGGCAGAATTTGATTTCGGATACCTGTCATATACAGTCTCGATCCTCTTGCACTGGGTCACTAAATCAGCAAAGTTTCTTAGAGCAGTATTCGACATACGCTTAGCAATCTTCTCATTTAATCCTCTTTGGAACTTCGCAGATAGAAATTTAGGAGTAGGCATAGTACCCCCATAATTAGCAAACTTGACCAATTCGTTGAACTTGGCCAAATAAGCATCCACAGTCATGACACCATGTACCAGTTTTTCAAACTCCCCCTGTTTAACTTCTCTGACATCTCGGAGAAAATATTCTTCGTGAAATAAGCCCTCAAATAAAGCCTAAGTGATCTCCTTACCCTGAATAGCATCGGGGAGAGATACATTGCACCACCACTCGTGGGCATCGCCCTCCAACATATAAATAGAATACATCAGCTTTTGCTGATCCTGGCATCTCATCACATGAAATATTTTAACCATTCCCATTAGCTAGGTAGTAACAATCTTCGGATCCTTTGACCCCTGAAATGCTGGAGGTTTATGTTTTGTGAAAGATATGAGCCTCCACTCATCAGCAGCACCAGCATCAAACTGCACAGCAACCCCAGAAGTCTGAGCAACATATGTAGGATCAACAATGGGCTGACTAGCCTCGCCAGAATGATGACTAACCCCACTCTCACCCTGCTGGGGTTTAACAGATGGCGTAGGTGTATGAGTCACCGTAGTCGTATGAGGAGGAGAATCACCCTTCCTATGCTGAGCTCTCTCAGCCCTCGTCTCAATCATGAAGGAATGTAGCATATCCTGATTATTCTTCATTAGGTTCTCAGTCATAGTTCTATTTGCAGCCGTCTCCGCCTGTAGAGCATTCAGAACTGCAGTAACCAGATCAAGCGGTGGAGGATCTGTACCTCGCATCCCACGGCCACCACGAATCCTCCTCGTGATAACTGTACGTGTAACACAAAGGAATGAGCTGATCACACCCACACTGAGGAATCACATATACATTAATCATAAAGAGTTTACAGATAGCTATGCAACAGAAAATATAGTCATATAATCAAAGTTCCCTAGTAAACTGCTCTGATACCATAACATGTAACAACCCATTACATACCGGTATTGTTAACATTGATTATGATATTAACCGCAGTTACAATCGCAACAGTTCATTTATAAAAATGCGAATAAACTTTTTCCTTTTCATTACACGAGCATTTAAAACAATAATAAAGCGTAATGAATAAAAGCTATAATCATAACTGAAAACTAAATGCTGAATAATAATATTAACTGCCTAACTATCATATAATACTTCTTTCAAGTCACTAAGGGGTTCCCATAAATCCACTTAGCATAAATCTCACTTTTATAATTTCTACCTATCCGAACATGGTTCAGTATTTTGGATACTGCAGAAAATCCACGTGTTGTGAACGTATCATCTTTTAGTATGTTATTCTAGACTTAATTATCTTTCCAACAAGCTATCACACGCTCCATAAAGTCCTCGTTTGCTCTGGTTATCACAGCTTAAAGTTGGACAAGCAAATGACACCCCATGACCCCAAGTCAACTGGAACTACCTCACATATACCTATCCCGTGGAAGTTCGTAACGCCCGAAGGTAACAGTCTATTGGCCAGAGACACGGTACATCCTATATACCACTATACATAGAAATGTGCCTGAACATGTTATACTATACTACCAACATACACCTCCAACCACTACCTCCAAGAGGTATGGTGGAGCACACACGGGGACTAAACCCCAGTACCAATAAGGGATTACCTGATGCCAACTCCCTCTCTTGGTAGCTCCAACTCACAGTACCACCGAGCTTGGTCCAACCAGAAATGCCTACAATAGGTCATTTCCATTACAATAATAATCAACCAAGACATATCCATATTATCCAAGTATACATGCATATTTACATAACAACTTACCACAATTCCTTTGGTCCTTACCAAAGGCAACCCACCAAGCTCAAAGCTCCAAATCTAAGTCAGTGGGAGGCAACCTACAATGATCACACGAGGATCATTAATACAAGGTGCAACCAACTAAATCACACAACACCAAAGTCCACCCCCACATGTATGGATTCGGCCAATGGCCTTCAAATTACCAAACCATTTCCTTAATTTTATTTCAATTTACCATTAACATTCCAAGGTTACCACAACAATCATTCAAGCCCTTAATTCCATCCAATATCATCCTACCACCATTCTCCCTAATTTTTCCTTAAATGGCCGAAACACATACACACACATCACCTAATAATTTTCCTTCCAATTCAATGCATCAACTCAACATACAACCCATTTAAACATCATTTCTAATCATACAACATCAATTACACAATTTTTGCATCATCAAAAATCCTATATGCCCTCATATGGCCAAATTGTTCATGTCCACATGCCTAGGGGTATTTAATCCAATCTCACACTTCCACACATCCTACAATCCTATATAATTAACTCATACAAATACTCCACAACTCAATTACACAATCCTACAACCAAGCCATTTCACAAAGTCATGAACATCAACATCCAAATTTGTTTAAGTTACCAAATAATTTTTCAATAATTTTTATGAGTTCAATCACTCTAAAACATCATTCTAAGCCACTTTTATCTAATACACATTTTTAATTTGAGCTCTCTAACTACATCAATCCAAGCATACCAACCCTAGGTCACCAAATTCAAATCTAATGATTCAACCAATGAAATGTGATGAAACTTACCCATAAGCTAGGCCTAGGACTCCTTCAAGTGATATCCAAGCAATGGCTTGATCAAACAACTCAAAAACTCCAAAAATTCTTCAATGGCCGCGGACTTAGATGGGAGATTTCTCTCAAATCACTGAGTTTCAAGACCCAAGACTACCATGGTTGTGTTTGGAAGGTCCTCTACTTAAAGTTTGATGCAAAACTTTGTTGGATTTGAGTGAGAAATGAATGAGTTTGGAGAGAATGAAATTTTATGCAAAAACTTGCACAAAAGTGGAAGGGTCGCGAGTTTGAGAGGGAGGAGGGGAGGAAGGCGATGATGTAATAGTGACTTTTCTATGTGGAATAAGTTCACTTAAGTGGGGTGGGTCCCACCGCCACCTCACACGATTCAAACTAATTCAAATCTCCCGCCTATTCCACTAAACGTCCATAATTTCATAAACTATTTAGAAACTTTAATTTTTAACACTAACCATTGTCATTTAATTTTCCTTGATCGGATGAAACCGGAGTTTTCCGGTCATTTGGAAAAATCACAGTTTTAAGTTGTTATGCACGTTGTGGGCACGCTTCCCCAAACACTCTAATTTCCATCAATTTTCACCAGAATTCATATTTCCTAGTCTTATGTACCATTTATAACTTATATCTAAACCTAGAGCTCAAAATTCATTCAGCATGCTTTACAGTGAAACTGTACCGCGATATTTTTACTCGCGATATTTTTACCCGGTAAAAACACTATTCACCAAATTTCCAAAAACTTGCCTAACCACTCAATTTTTCGTTATGAATCCATTTCGAGGGTTAGTTTTTTCATTTGAGACCTTCTCCTCAATTTTCCTTTCATAGGGTTACGTGTTTGGCAAATTACCATGTTACCATTGCTTTGTATTTTGACCCTAATTTCAGGATTTTCACTAATCCACATTTAATATATAATTATATGTTTTAGAAATACGAGGTGTTATAGATGGACCATTTCAAGTGATTGAGAGGATAAATGAATGCCTACAAGCTTGACCTTCCAGGTGAGTGCAATGTTAGTGCAACATCTAATGTTTCTGATTTGTCTACTTTTGATGTAGATGCAGATTTGAGGACAAATCCTTTTGAAGAGGGAGGGAATGATATGAATAAGGAGACAACACCTAGTCATCCATTACAATTGTCAAATGGGCCAATCATAAGATCAAGGGCCAAGAAGTTTAAAGAAGCTCTTAGTGAGTTGATTCAACAAATATGGGCTAATCATGAAGACATCAAGTCCAAATTTATTCATAATCAGAATTTAGTTAATGCCATCAATGCAAAGGAGGTTGAGGGAAATGAGTACCAATTTCCAATGTCATTTAATGCTTTGTGGGGCTGATAGCATTTTCAATGTTATTAATGATTAGTGGGGTTGATTAACATTTTCAATGTCATTTATGTTTAGTGGGCTGATTAGAGTCTTTTCCTTTTTCCAAGTTGTCAATTTTAAATTAGTGTCTTTTTATTTGCTAGTCTTTTTCTATTATTGGAGGGATGTTCCAAGTATAAATAAGGAAGGATATAACTCTTGCAATCATATTTTGAAGTGATATGAACCTCACCAAGAATAGTGAGACCCAAGACCAATTTAGTTAGGATCGTTTCTACAATCAGGAATTTAAAACAAGAAATAAAGGACCTTGACCCATTATCTATGGAAGATAAGAACCAAAGGTATAAGAAGGATAAAGACGCCACACTCAAGAAAGAAGAAGGTGAGTGATAAGTCTGGTTTGAACGCCACAAGAACAAACTTCTTGATAAGTTCAGAGTTCTAGATAAGAACCAAAGAGAAGAAACCTCTCAATTATATTATAACTTCCAAATCTGATTACAAGAGTTATTTCCTCCCTTATTTATACTTGGAACATCCCTCCAAGAATAGGAAAAGACAAGCAAATGAAAAGACACTAATTTAAAGTTGACAACATGGAAAAAGGAAAAAGACTCTAATGAGCCCACTAAACATTAATGACATTGGAAATGTGAATCAACCCCACTAAGCATTAATAACATTGAAAATGCTATCAGCCCCACTAAGCATTATTTGACATTGAAAATTGCTAATTATTCCACTTAACCTCCCTTGCATTGATAGCATTAACTAACTTCTTATTATGATTTAATTTGGACTTGATGTCTTCATGATTAGCCCACATTTCTTGAATCATCCCACTAAGAGCTTCTTTAAACATCTTGGCCTTTGATCTTATGATTGGCCCATTTGACAATTGTTGTAAGAACCCGCACCGTTAATTAAGGAATTTAATTAATAAATTACGAGAAAATAGGAAATGATTCCATAATTGACCCTAATAATTATTTATGAGGCTTAATAATCGTAATAAGTGATTAAGAATGTTGAAAGTCGTTTTTCGGAAGAAAAGTGCAGATACCGGTTCTGCTAGTCGGTATAAATGCGTGCCGAAAAAGTATCCCGGAAAATTAATGTAAGTGCATGATAATTACTAGAATAATATGTAGGACTTGTAAAATGAGTTTCAAGTCCAGATAATGAGAACTGGTGCTGGAAACTGGTACTGGCTTGGAAAAGCGCGTACCGGAAAAGTGCTCAGAAAATTATAAGAAAAATATTATAAATCTTAGAAAATTATGTAGTTTCATAATCCAAAGTTTGGGATTAAAATGCTAAGCGTAGCAGTTAAAGTTAATACTGTGTGTTAATCTTTAAGTGGGCTATATATACCCTTATTAAGGGCACAAAACCCTAGAATAGTGAGACCCAAGACCAATTTAGTTAGGATCGTTTCTACAATCAGGAATTTAAAACAAGAAATAAAGGACCTTGACCCATTATCTATGGAAGATAAGAACCAAAGGTATAAGAAGGATAAAGACGCCACACTCAAGAAAGAAGAAGGTGAGTGATAAGTCTGGTTTGAACGCCACAAGAACAAACTTCTTGATAAGTTCAGAGTTCTAGATAAGAACCAAAGAGAAGAAACCTCTCAATTATATTATAACTTCCAAATCTGATTACAAGAGTTATTTCCTCCCTTATTTATACTTGGAACATCCCTCCAAGAATAGGAAAAGACAAGCAAATGAAAAGACACTAATTTAAAGTTGACAACATGGAAAAAGGAAAAAGACTCTAATGAGCCCACTAAACATTAATGACATTGGAAATGTGAATCAACCCCACTAAACATTAATAACATTGAAAATGCTATCAGCCCCACTAAGCATTATTTGACATTGAAAATTGCTAATTATTCCACTTAACCTCCCTTGCATTGATAGCATTAACTAACTTCTTATTATGATTTAATTTGGACTTGATGTCTTCATGATTAGCCCACATTTCTTGAATCATCCCACTAAGAGCTTCTTTAAACATCTTGGCCTTTGATCTTATGATTGGCCCATTTGACAATTGTTGTAAGAACCCGCACCGTTAATTAAGGAATTTAATTAATAAATTACGAGAAAATAGGAAATGATTCCATAATTGACCCTAATAATTATTTATGAGGCTTAATAATCGTAATAAGTGATTAAGAATGTTGAAAGTCGTTTTTCGGAAGAAAAGTGCAGATACCGGTTCTGCTAGTCGGTATAAATGCGTGCCGAAAAAGTATCCCGGAAAATTAATGTAAGTGCATGATAATTACTAGAATAATATGTAGGACTTGTAAAATGAGTTTCAAGTCCAGATAATGAGAACTGGTGCTGGAAACTGGTACTGGCTTGGAAAAGCGCGTACCGGAAAAGTGCTCAGAAAATTATAAGAAAAATATTATAAATCTTAGAAAATTATGTAGTTTCATAATCCAAAGTTTGGGATTAAAATGCTAAGCGTAGCAGTTAAAGTTAATACTGTGTGTTAATCTTTAAGTGGGCTATATATACCCTTATTAAGGGCACAAAACCCTAGAAAACAGTTTCTCTACGTGGGTGAGGGGCTGGTCAGCTGCTGGTTCCACTGTTACATTGCTTTACCACCATTTTGTGAGCTTTGTGACCTCTCTTCCCTCCTTTTCTCTTCACTTTGTACCTTGGGTGAGTGGGAGAGATCATTGTGAGTGTGAAATGAGCTCTTTTCCTGAGTGTGGTGGCTGTGTGGAGGCTGTTTGGAGTCTGGACTGCCTTGTGGGAGTGTGTGAGCTTCTTCCTTGAGTTGTTGGAGCTCCAAAGAGCAACCTTTGAGAAGAAAGGACCCTCCTTGGTGTGTATTTTCGTGTTCTGGGAGAGACAGAACCTTGGAGCTGTTGTGTGAGCTCCAAGAGCACCCTTTTTTTGAGTTTGAGTTTTGGTAAGCCTTGTCACCTTTGATCATGAGTTTAATGCTTAAAAATGAAAGCTTGATGCATGTTAAGGCTTAAAGATGATAACTTGTTGTTGGGTAATGTTGAACACACCTAGAAATGCATGTTTAGGAGCTTTTAATCGGTAAAAACCCAACCTTGGAAGGATATCTTCACGAAATGCATTTTCTGCATTCTGTCGTGACATATCCGGATATGTGCCCGATGAATATCCGGATATGTGATATCCGGATATGTGTTTTGTGTATCCGGATAATAGATATCCGGATATGGGATTCTGGATATCCGGATATGTACAGTGAGATATTCGGATATTGCATATCCGAATATGGTCCCGAGGAATATCCGGATACTCTGGGATTTCGTAGAACAGTAGCTGTGTTGTGTGTACAGTAGGCTATTGGGGGTTTGTGGACCCTAGATTGATGAAGTTGAACTTCTGTAATTAATGAACTAAGTCAGAATCGTTGTGATTAAGGACTTATGGCTTGGTATGGAGCCTTAAGACGTAAAACGTAAGGAGAGGCGTTGTCTTTAAGTTATATGCTTGTGTTGCATTATTATTGATATAATATTGGTCCATAACAGATTGTGAATCTGCTATGTTTGGACTTTGAGCTGTGGACTCTTGGCTTTTGGAGTTAGCTTGCAAGGTAAGCTTTCGTGTCCTCGGTTTAGCCATGTTGTGGTTCCACCATGTCCCATGAGGGTATGGTTTATGCATGCTGTGTACATGCTTTTGGATATTTGTTATGTTGATTAAACTTTACATGTAATGGCTTTTAATATGCATGTGTTGTTTCATCTTGACGGGAAGCCTGAGTATGTAGCGCCATACAAGACGGTGTACCGGGGTGAATGCAAGTGGTACTTGCACGGTGCGTAGGTGATAGACGTATACCTGCACTGTCTCTGGCCAGTAGATTAGTATTGACACACATGACATGATTATCTGCTGCATTGCATTGGTTTAGAAATGATAAATGATAAACTGTTTTTGAACTTATATTGCACATGTAAGTGAGCTTGGGGTGGAAGATCCTTGAGGACTCACTGACTTACTGAGATTTCTAGATTAGAGATCTTACCCCACGTTTGGGGAATGCTTATTTCAGGATCAGGTAGTATGGGTACTGATGCCTCAGGCGGCAGGAGGCCGGAGCTTAGCTGATTATGTTTTACTGCTTATGTTAGCATGACTGGATTTGGATGCTGTTTATGTTTTCCGCTATTTATGATATGTTGTTGAGACTGATGTTGGGCATGTTGCCTTATTTGAGTGAGCATGGGGATTGTCCATGACACTTTCTGTTAGTACTTGTAGTTTGGAGTTGTATAACTGTTAGATGGTCTGGTCTACGATGTTGTAGTTCCGTGACTAGAGCCACACTTATATTATCTATGATATGAGGTATTTCTGTTAGCTGTTTTATTGCAATTACATACAGGCGATGTTTAATTAATTGATTATTAAGCAAGTTGGTAATGTTAATGGCATCATAATTGAAAAGAAAAAGTAATTCCGCATTTTAATTAAGCGCAGCTTAATACGATATTATGATAACATTACCGGATATATATACGGGGTGTTACAATTGTAATGGATAACTAGGTGTTGTCTCCTTATTCATATCATTCCCTCCCACTTCAAAAGGATTTGTCCTCAAATCTGCATCTACATCAAAAGTAGATAAATCAAAACATTAAATGTTGCACTAACATTGCACTTACCTGGAAGGTCAAGCTTGTAGGCATTATATTTATCATCTCAATCACTTGAAATGGTCGATCACCCCTTGGAAGCAGTTTGGAACGTCTTTGGGCTGGAAATCTCTTCTTTCTCAAAACATTCAAAACAAACTTTAAATACTTAACATGCTCACTCAATTTTATGCTATAAATCAGAATGTCATCAAAATACACACCCACAAAATTTTCAAGGAATGCACTCAAAATATGATTCATCAATCTCATAAAGGTGCTGGGTGCATTAGTTAAACCAAGTGGTATAACCAACCATTCATACAACCCATATTTTGTTTTGAATGCAGTTTTTCACTCATCACCTTCTTTCATTCTGATTTGATGACATCCACTCCTAAGATAAATTTTAGTAAAAATACTTGCACCATGCAACTCTAGGAATGGGATGTCTATCCTTTACAGTGATATTGTTGATGGCACGACAGTTAACGCACATCCTCCAAGAACCATCTTTCTTAGGCACAAGCAATACTGAAACAACACATGGACTCATGCTCTCACGCACATGCCCCTTTTGCATAAGCTCATTAACTTGCCTTTGGAGCTCGTTTGTTTCTTCAAGGTTGGTTCTATATGCTGGCCTATGTGGAATTGTTGCCCCTGGTATGAAATCAATTTGGTGCTCTATACCTCCTATTGGTGGTAAGCCATCGGGTATTTCTTCAGGGAACACATCCTCAAAATCCTGCAAAACATAAACAATTGCACTAGGAAAAAGAAGAATCAACTTCATTAGTGTTAAAGCAAGCCTCCTTATACAAGAATACAATCATAGGCTGTTTTAGGACCAATGCTTTGTTAATCTCACCAATTTTCGCAAAGAAGTTCTCCTTTTTTCTCTCTTTTCTTTTCTCACTACCTGAAACTTATTTTTCACTCTTTTTCTCTCTCAGATTTTCTCTTTCTTTTTTCTGGTCACTATCTTTTTTCAACCTTACTTGATCCTCATACACTTGCATTGGACTTAAAGGAGCAAGAGTAATGGTTTTGTTATTCATAACCAATGAGTATCTATTAGTGTACCCATCGTGCATCACACGTTTATTAAACTGCCATGGATGCCCTAAGAGAATATGTCCAGCTTGCATTAGCACAACATCACATAACACCTCATCCTTATACTTTCCAATTGAAAAAGGAACTACCACTTGCTTGTTCACCTTGATTTTTCCACAATCATTCAACCATTGTAGTTTATATGGTCTAGGATGCTTCAAAGTTGCTAAATTTAACTTCTCCACCAATCTAGTACTAGCATCATTTGTACAACTTCCTCCATCAATAATCATGAAACACACCTTGTCCTTTACATTGCATCTAGTATGAAAAATATTTTCTTGCTGCAACTCCTTATCTTCTTTAACTTGAACGTTAAGAGCTCTTCTAGCCATTAAAATCTCTCCTTCAATGGTAATTCAATATCACTTTCATCTTCTAAAGAAGGCATGGATTCATTATCAAATTCACCTTGACTTTCAATATCGCCATTATCTTTCAAAATCACGACTTTGTTATTTGGACAATGAGAAGCAATATGACCCCTTCCCAAACACTCAAAACATTTTATGTCTCTATTTCTAGAGGATTGAGATTCGGTTTTACCTTGGCTGGAAGTGTTTACAACTTGGTTTGTATTAGAGGAACCAACTGGAGATTTGAAATGAAGACTCTCTTCATTTTTATTCCATGTTGGTCTTGAAGTTGAATTCTTCCCCATACGCATGGTACCCTTCCTTTTGAGTTGTCACTCCACTTTTATGGCCATATGCACCATGTCATCTAACTCCACATAATGTTGTAATTCTACCACATTTGCAATGTCCCGATTTAAGCCAAGCAAAAATCTGGCCATAGTAGCTTCACGATCTTCATCTACATTGGCTCGAATCATGGCTGTCTCCATCTCCTTGAAATAGTCTTCAACACTTTTAGAACCTTGTGTCAGACTTTGTAATTTCTGAAACAAGTCCCTATGGTAGTGACTTGGAATAAATCGCCTTCTCATGACAGCTTTCATTTCCTCCCTTAGTCCAATGGGTCTTTCACCATGTCTCCTCCTGTTTGACACAAATTGATCCCACCAAACAATAGCATAATCAGAAAATTCTATGGCAGCCAATTTTACCTTTTTCAACTCAGAGTAGTTATGACAATCAAACACCAACTCCATCTTTCTTTCCCACTCCAAGTAAGCTTCTGGATCATTTCTGCCTTGAAAGGATGGAATCTTCATCTTGATACTTTCTAGGTTATTATCAACCCTTTCTTCATTATGCACTCTTCTTCCTTCATTTCGACGTTCATCCTGCCTCATATCAACTGTAGAATTGGTGTCATCTTCATTTTGATCTTCCGAGGTTCTCGGTTGTGGCTCCCTTTGTTCAACTCTTTCTATTCTATCTTGCATTTCATCGAACCTGAAGTTCAATATTTCAAATCTCTGTGCTATGGCTTCAAAGTAGAATTTGAGATCTTTAAGAATTTGAGCATATCACCCTCTTGAGATATTTTTTTTAATCTGCAAAAACAAAAATTGAAATATCCTCACAAACACACCCTCACGTGTTTCTTTCCCAATTAATAGCTCTCACACTCGTGTTTCAAAATTAGGCTTTCACCCTCTTATAAGCTCACACACTCTTGCCTTTTCCCCCTCTTTTGAATTCCATCTTTTAGTTCTTAGCTGAACTCAATTGAAGTTTTCTTGAAGAAATCCAAACAGATCACAAGATGTAATACAAAGAGACAAGAGCAATAGAATATTTTTCCTGTCAAGAATTAGGGGTAAAGAAAGGTTGGAATGACAATAAATTTAAGCAATAATTGAAATTAAGTACTAAGGGAAGTACACACTTGAATAGAAAAGAACAAAACTGAAAAGAATTCAAAGAGACAAGTTTTACTACTTCAAGGAATTTGGATCAGATTTTTTTTTGGTTTTTTCTTCTTCTTTTTTTGCCTCTGAAGATACTAGATTTTTTTTTTTGGAATAGTACCAATGTGAGTAGTTGGCACAAGAAGGAGAATAAAATAGAAAAAAAAGGTTAACAATAAAATAAGGATAAATCAAACCTAATTTAGAAGAGTAGCTCTGATACCAAATAATATGAACCTCACAAAAAATAGTGAGACCCAAGACCAATTTAGTTAGGATCGTTTCTACAATCAGAAATTTAAAACAAGAAATAAAGGACCTTGACCCATTATCTATGGAAGATAAGAACCAAAGGTATAAGAAGGATAAAGACGCCACACTCAAGAAAGAAGAAGGTGAGTGATAAGTCTGGTTTGAACGCCACAAGAACAAACTTCTTGATAAGTTCAGAGTTCTAGATAAGAACCAAAGAAATGAAACCTCTTAATTATATAATAACTTCCAAATCTGATTACAAGAGTTATTTCCTCCCTTATTTATACTTGGAACATCCCTCCAAGAATAGGAAAAGACTAGCAAATGAAAAGACACTAATTTAAAGTTGACAACTTGGAAAAAGAAAAAGACTCTAATCAGCCCACTAAACATTAATGACATTGTGTAACGCCCCTCTTGTATGCATCCAAGAGATGTGTTATTGCTAACTTGTATTAGAGTCGCAGCGGAAAAATTTTGTTTAACGGTTGCAAAGGATAAACACAACGAATCTTTACTGAACTACTCAAGATTATAAAGCCTTGTACTTAAAATTGTTTATTCATAAAAACAACGAAAGTTTCAAAATAAGCGCTTGCTGAAATTTTTCTTTTTACCAGAAAAACGTATTGTTCTCTAAAATTCAGATAAAATCAATTTGATGTCGGGTAAAAATAATTCTTTGCTACGGTGAAACTAGATACACGGGGCTTCGCGTCCATATATCCGAGATGAATAGCCCCTTGAACTCGAACTCACAAGTTGCTCGCGAATTCTGCGAATTTTCTTAAAAACCTGCTGTCTTGCGTTATTTTTCAGAATTCGTACAGTTACCATAAAATTTTGATTTCTGCAGATTCTTAAAGATACTTTCAGGGGCTTCGCGCGTATATAAATTATGCCGCATTCGGAGGTTCGTAGCCCCGGGACGACAACTTTTAAGTTGCTCGCAAAGTAACAGTTTTCAGAAAAATCCATACTTCCAAAAATCATAGTCATTAATCCAAAACAGCAATTAAACCAAAAGTTCAAGATCAGTAACTGGACCAGAAATTTTCCAAACAAAAATAAACAACTTTTAAAATATAAAATGACATAATAATGAAACTTCAAGTTATTCTTCTTGCAAACACAGTCACCCAACTCATCAAACAGCCATGAATCCAGCTACGGGTACACAAAACAGCCAAGCATCTCATAACAAAACATCAAATACTTTTGCGTCCTCCTGCCATTGTGCACCAGAAAACAGCAGCCCCAAAGGGGTGAGAAACATTTCCCAGTAGTGTGAGACAATACCAAAATGCAAGAAGCATAAGCTAGAAACCGAAATAGTTAAAATAACAAGATTTATCATATATATATATATACATGCTGCCATATGCTAAACAAGATGCGTAAAACACCAAGAGTACGTTATAGCACAAATGTGCCCGTACTATCAAGCACAATGGATTACCCTTGATGACTTCTCAAGAAGGGATCCAACCGTGGCCTAAGTGGACTGAAGCCAACTGTCCCAAGACCTTGGTACCGTAGGTAATGCCTATATGGTGCATGCTCATCCATATGCTTAGTTTTTTAAAAATGATTTTTTTGTCGCAATATGAAATTGATGCTCGAATGCTATGCTTTGTGACGCACGCAGCATACAAAATAAAATGTCATGATGAACATGTATGTCAAGATCATATAATTTGTATCATAACAAGACTTTGCAGCATATATATATGTAGCAAGATTAACAAGATGTCAAAACGAGCAATATTAATACGTATAGATATATCAAGACATAGAGCCACGATCTCATCTCGTGCTCCTTCTAGCAAGTAGGAAGAGTAGTGCCTTCACACAATTACCTTAAACGTCACTATACCGATTCCAAACAGCAGCGAAAATGTCCAATTCACGAATTAACGGCACCTAATTTCAAACAGAAAAATTAGCATAGTGTTCAAGCTTTTCTAAACATTAAACCAAAGCTTCCCAAGCCTAAAATATCCCTACAACCCGCGGCCAAGAAAGGTCCTACCCTAAGGATTGTGTGACTTCCAAATGAGATTTTTAACAACAAAAACAGAGGGAATCCTAAGAGTTCTCATTAGGCAGATTCGGACAAGACATAACCGTACTGTTTTAAATTTAATTAATTTAAGCCAGTAGCACTTTATTCACAACCGGTAATAGTATTTTTAAATTTTAACATAAGATACATTTTCTTAAAATCATCAGGGGTTCGGTTTTACAGTAAGGAGCAGGTCAAAACAGAACAGAAAGTTAGAAGGTTCAGCCCTTGATTTACCTTCAAGACCGAACAGAAAGGAAGAAAGAGATGGATTCAGATTTCTGCTTGTTGCTACACCAAGTCGCTCACACGTTTGACCACTAGGCAGCCACCAACGCCTCAGCTGGACAAACCGAGAGGAGTCTTTAAGAATTTTAACGAAGTCAGGGACAAAAATATATAGCAAGAAGATACCTTACCTTCTTGAGGAGGAAGGTACGGCTGAACAGAGGGAAGAGATATATACGTTGAATCTTCGTTTCAGCTTCAAAAGGGGTTGCACGGTTTCTGCAACAGAAACCCAAGAAAAAGGTGAAATCGTTCTTCCGTTTGAACTCCAATGATGTTGCGGTTTTGGGAAAATAAAAGAAAACAGAATAAGAAAATAATTTTACAAGTTTGGTTGGTTGAGGAGAGGGAAGAGAGATCACGGTTCTGGATGGTTTGGTGAGGGTGATGACATTGGTCTCTGTTTCTCCTTCTCAAACAGATAGCGAGCAACAAGAAGGGAAGGCTGATGTTGGTTCTCTTGCAAACAGCGTACAAGAGGGAAAAGAAGAAGGCTGGCTGTGAGTTTATCCACACAACCAAAGATCGAAATTTATGCCCATCACTTTTCTGATGAACGCGTGAGGGAAGAAGGAAGGGAGTTAAAAAATTTATCCAATGAGCAGGCATGCATCCTGCTCTCTGCAGACCGATTGGTTGCTACTAGAGGTGGGCAGATTTTGGGGTTTACAAAAGGGGTTAGGCATGGTTAGGCTGCAATCCTTTTTCTGATCGTTTTCCACTGCACAAAGCAGGGACGTGACTCACTAGGTGATAAGGTTGTGTTGGCCAAGAGAATTTTCATCCAATCACGTTGAGAGGAGAGGAATTTCACGCTGAGATCAGGTAGGAGGGAAGGCTGGATCAGATTGGGAAGTGAATTGGGTTGGGTTGCTGCTCCAAGGGCTCTTGGGCCGCAGGTCAAAACAATTGTTGTGGCCCAACATACTAACTTATGAAATCAATTGAGATTAGCCCATGAGCTATAAGCCCCAATGTTTTTAAATTTGGCTGACTAATACCCATCATCCTATGGGCCAGCGTCCTTCTCACCCAAACAAGGCCCAACATGCTAATTCCTCTTATATTATAATTCAGCCCATCACTAATTAAATCCTTTTCATTAATTTATTGTCTCTTACCTTTTTTTTTTTGTAATATATTGTCTCTTACTTTTTTTTTAATAACTTATGGCTGTAATTCTAAATTAGCTTTCTCATGCCTAACATAATTTCTGTGACTAATTAATTTATTTCGAGGAACTTCCTAACTCAAATTAATTTTCTCCTAATAATTATATACTCGAATCAAAGCACAAAGCACATACAAGAACATAATACCCAAAATTCTCATAGCAACATAATATATTTCCTATTTACGTGGGATGTTACACTCTCCCCACCAAAATGGAATTTTGTCCGCAAAATTCGAACTTACCTACTCTTTAAATAATTCAGGATAGTGTTTTCGTATTTCATCTTCACGTTCCCATGTAGCTTCGGCGGCGGATTTGTTGTTCCACAACACCTTCACCAACGGGACCTCCTTAGAACGGAGTTGCTTAACTGATCTTTCCATAATCTGAAATGGCTGAACATGGTATGTCAGATTTTCTTTTAATTCGACCTCCTCCGGTTGCAAAACGTGTGACGGGTTAGAGAGGTATCTCCTCAGTTGCGATACATGAAATACATCATGAATTCCTGGCAGATTAGGCGGAAATGCCAAACGATACGCTGACTCGCCAATCCGGTCCAAAATAAGATACGGCCCCAAATATCGCAGACTTAATTTCTTGTAACGCCCGGCCACTTGCAAGAATCAATAACTGTCCCCACACACTAACACGAGACTTTTCAGTGTGCTTTGTCCCTCGCACACTTCCCGGGAAAACTTCCCAGGAGGTCACCCATCCCAGAATTGCTCCAAGTCAAGCACGCTTAACTGTGGAGTTCTTCCGATCTGGGCTACCGAAAAGTAGATGCATCTTGTTAGTATAGGTAGTACCAATTAATTCTTATAAGTCATTCCTAACTGTACCGTCCCATACCAGCATAGTCTCTGGAATCCCTCTCTTTCGGGTATTGATTCATTCATTCATGAACCCCCAAGCTGCAAGATTTGGCATGAGCCGCTCATTGTCTGTGCCCTTTCGCACCGGCGATCACTCCCTGCCCTTGCCAGCTCTTGGGATGTTACATGCCAACCAGCTTCCGCTTGGTTCGTCATCGAACAACACCGTACTAGAAGAGAGGCCCTGCTCTAATACATTGGAAATGTGAATCAACCCCACTAAGCATTAATAACATTGAAAATGTTATCAGCCCCACTAAGCATTAATTGACATTGAAAATTGCTAATTATTCCACTCAACCTCCCTTGCATTGATGGCATTTACTAACTTCTGATTATGATTTAATTTGGACTTGATGTCATCATGATTAGCCCATATTTCTTGAATCAGCCCACTAAGAGCTTCTTTAAACTTCTTGGTCGTTGATCTTATGATTGGCCCATTTGACAATTGTAATGGATCACTAGGTGTTGTCTCCTTATTCATATCATGAAGTTATAATATAATAAAGTGGTTTATTCTCTTTAGTTATTATCTAGAACTCTGAACTTATCAAGAAGCTTATTCTTGTGGCGTTCAACATAGACTTATCACTCACCTTCTTCTTTCTTGAGTGTGGCGTCTTTATTTTTCTTATACCTTTGGTTCTTATCTTCCATAGATAATGGGTCAAGGTTCAGTATTTTTTGTTTTAATTTTCTGATTGTAGAAACGATCCTAACTAAATTGGTCTTGGGTCTCACTATTCTGGGTGAGGTTCATATCACATCATTACATCATATGACGAAGAAAGGTGTAAATACATAATCTCGTAAACCTATACATTTTCTTCTAACAAATGTACATAGGCCCATCAAAATAACATAGGCACTTTATATGCTCTCAAAATTATCAACAAGTCATAATATATCAAATAACAATAGCAAGTAGCATATCATGCAATGATCTCTATGTCGGTCTATTGCCTCGAGATACACCCATCTCATGAGTCTTAACACCTGAAAAATGTTTCCCAAACGGGATGAGATGACAATATCAGTAAACTGGGGTTCTCGAAGGATCACTCCACCCAAGTTCACTTACAGGCATAATAAGTGCAATAGAATAGTAATATACATAATGCTGGATATATAACATGTAATATGTGCAGTATCAATATCTACTGGCTAGAGAATAAAGTATACATTACGCACGTCTGCAACATACCAAATGTATAAGGATTCACCTCATACCCTACACTCAGGCACCGCCATCTCGTGTAGATACACATTATCACACCTGCATATATATCAACACATAATGCCACAAATCATCTCCAAATATATCAGTTCATAAATCATTTCCGAAAAAAATGTCATGCACATAAACCAACCTCCCATGGAGTTTGGTGGAACAAGAAGGGATCAACACATTTTCAAGATGTTATTTTATGTTATTTATATGTGTAAGAACCCGCACCGTTAATTAAGGTATTTAATTAATTAATTATGCAAAAATAGGAAATGATTCCATAATTGACCATAATAATTATTTATGAGGTTTAATAATCATAATAAGTGATTAAGAATGCTGAAAGTCGCTTTTCGGAAGAAAAGTGCAGATACCGGTTCTGCTAGTCGGTATAAATGCGTGCCGAAAAAGTATCCCGGAAAATTAAAGTAAGTGCGTGATAATTACTAGAATAATATGTAGGACTTGTAAAACGGGTTTCAAGTCCTAATAATTAGAACTGGTGCTAGAAACCGGTACTGGCTTTGAAAAGCGCATACCGGAAAGGTGCTCAGAAAAATATAAGAAAAATATCATAAATCTTAGAAAATTATGTAGTTTCTTAATCCAAAGTTTGGGATTAAGATGCTAAGCGTAGAAATTAAAGTTAATATTGTGTGTTAATTGGCTAAGTGACTATATATATGCATTTTAGCACATAACCCTAGGCATACCAGAATTCCTACGTGAAGCACTTGGTGGGATGAGGGTGGTTTACTGTTCCATTGCCTCCTTTCACCATTTTTGAACTCAAGTTGTCACATTTACTTGATTTCTTCCCTCTTTGAGCTTGTATACACTTAAGAACATGCATGATGAGGAAGTGTGAGGGTGTATTATGAGTTTCCATCCTCTGTGTGTGGGTGAGGGTGCTGGTTTTGGGTGGTTTGGGTGTTGAAAGCCATAGTCATGGTATTTTGAGGTCCAAGTGGTGACCTTTGGTGAGAAAGAACCAACCTTTGTGAAGGCATTTTCGTGCACCCTTGAAGTCAGAACCTTGGAGCTGTTGTGTGAGCTCCAAGAGCAACCTTTTTCTGAGTTTGAGCTTTGGTAAACTTTATCACCTTTGATCTTGAGTCTTTAAGCTTAAAAATGGAACCTTGATGTATGTAAAGGTTAAAAGATGATAACTTAATGTTGGGGTTGGTCAAACACACCTAGAAATGCATGTTTAGGTGTTTAAAATCGGTAAAAACCCAACCTTGGAAGGATATCTTCACGAAATGCAGTTTCTGCATTCTGTCGTGAAATATCCGGATATGTGCCCGAACAATATCCGGATATGTGATATCCAGATATGGGATTTGGACATCCGGATATGGGATTCTGGATATCCAGATATGCATATCCGGATATGGTCCCGAGGAATATCCGGATATTCTGGGATTTCGCAGAACAGTAGCTGTGCTGTGTGTACAGTAGGCTATTAGGGGTTTGTGGATCCTAGTTTGATGAAGTTGAACTTCTGTTTCTAATGGATTAAGCCAGAATCATGGGATTAAGGGCTTGTGGCTTTGTTAGAAGCTTTAAGACTTGAAAACGTAATGAAAAGACGTTGTCTTTAATTTGTATACACGTGGTACATGTTATTGATTTATATTTGGTCCATAGCAGATTGTGATCTGCTGTGATTGGACTTTGAGCTTGTGGAATTGGATAGCTAGCTTAGAGGTAAGCTTTCGTGTCCTCGGTTTAGCCATGTTGTGGTTCCACCATGTCCCATGGGGATATGGTATATGCATGCTGTGTTACATGCTTTTGATGTTTTGGAAATGCTGTTGAGCTATTGTATATTAGTGCCTTGTTGATATGAATAGAGGTGTTCCACCTATACGGTAAGCCTGAGTATGTAGAACATACAAGAGGGTGAGGCTGTGGGTGAGGTGCAAGCGGTGTTCCTTGTACTACATGTAGGGAATAGACGTATTCCTACATTTCTCTGGCCAGTAGATAGTGATTACACATATGCCATAATTATCTGTTGCACTACATAGTTTTGGAACTGATAATGATATAAATGCTTTTTGAACTTATATTGCACATGTAAGTGAGCTTGGGGTGGAAGATCCTTGAGGACCCCTTGTCTTACTGAGATTTCTAGTTTAGAGATCTCACCCCACATTTGGGGAATGCTTATTTCAGGGTCAGGTAATGTTGAGACCTCAGGCGGTAGGAGGCCGGAGCTGAGTTAGATTGCTGTTATATTATGCTGCCATGATTGGATGCTGGATTTGCATGTTGTCTATGCTTATAGCTTCAGTTTATGTTTATGGAGTTTTATGTTGAGACTCGTTGTTTACTACGTTTATTTGGTGAGCATGGAGATTGTCCATGACACATAGTATTATTATGTCTTGTTTATGTCTTGAGTCTTTTGGAGTTGTAATAATGTATCAGGATATTGTCCGGATTACTTGATGTAATGCTGTGATTTAGTTACACACTTTATCTATATATTGAGGTATTTCAGTAGATGTTCTATTGCAATTTTACATACAAGCGATATTTTATGAAATTGATTAAGTAATCAAGTTGATAATTGATAATGACGTCATAATTGAAAAGAAAAAGAATATTCCGCATTTTTAATTAAGCACCACTTAATACGATCTAATGTTAATATTCTGAGTATACACGGGGTGTTACATTTTATGGTATCAGAGCAATGGTTCAAGGGAAAAGCCTGTATGTATTGCAATTATTAGGATGTTTGGTTGTGTCTGTTTTGTGTGTTTGCTCCGTCGAGTATTATTATGATAATGCATATGTGACCACATTGCGTGGGCCTGATCAACTCATAATTTGTATAACTTGTGTAGAGTCATGGTAAGACCCGGGAGAAACCGCGAGACTTCGGAGGATCGGCCCGATCCTGTCCTGGCTGCATTAGCTGAGATGCAGGCGGCCCGACTAGCTGACCAGGAGGCCATGAGAATGGCAAACCAGGCTATGCTGTACGCCGTCAGAGAGGCGAACAGGAAGGCCACTGAGGACGTGTTGGAGGCCAACCGTCTGGCAAACATGACGATGTTTGGAGTCATGTTGGAGGAGATGAGGAATGGCCCTGATGTTGGTCATGCTCCACCGCCACCCCTTCCACCTCCACCCAGTCTGCAGGATGACTCTCAGAGTCAGATGGGAGATGGCAGTCATCTTACGGGGGCCATGCAGACCGTCCCTATTTTTGTTAAGGATCGTGATGAGATCGATCGCCGGCTGAATGCTTTCCGTAAGCATAAGCCACCTGCCTTTGATGGATCCTTTGATCCTGTTGCTGCAGCGCGTTGGCTACAGGCGTTGGACAAGATTTTTCGGGTCATGCAGTGCACCGATCCGCAGAAGATGATGTTCGCTACTTACATGCTGGAAGGCGATGCCCATGAGTGGTGGACAAACCTTTCTCATGCCTACGAGATGCAGGGTCATGTGATGACTTGGCCTATGTTTGAGGATTTCTTCTTGGGTCAGTACTTTCCATATGACGCTCAGGAGAGGCAGCAGGGAGAGTTTGACAGATTGGTTCAGGGCTCGTTGTCTGTGGACGAGTACCTGGCCAAGTTCAACCAGTTGGTGAAGTTTGCACACTTCAGGATGGCGAGGCCTACTCCTACATTTCTGGCTGCTAAGTTCCGCAGGGGACTTAGTGAGGATATTGCTGGTTACCTAGCTAGTTCTGCTTCTAGAGATTTTGGGACACTAGTTCAGCAGTGTCGTGATATTGAAGATTACTACAGCTCGAGTAAAGCCAAGAAGGCCAAGGTTGCTGAGGCGACGAAGGTTGCAGCTGGTAGTTCCACTTCTTGGCGAGACAGGAAGTTTGGGAACAAGGGCAAGGGTAAACAGTTGGCAGCTCGGCAGGCGCCGAGTCAGTTCAAGAGGACTTCTGCTCAGGGGAGTGCAGTGAGACCTCCTGCTCCCAGGTGTTCGGGATGCAGGAAGACTCATTTTGGGCCGTGCTCTACCGGCCAGTTGATTTGCTTTCAGTGTGGCAAGGAGGGCAACTTCTCCAGAGACTGTCCGGCGACGACGGTGAGGGCTACTGCAGTGCAGGCAGTGCCACTTCAGATGGTTCCCCTTCCACTACTTCGGCACCGGTAGTGCCACCATCTTCCGGGAGAGTTTATACTCTGGATCGTCAGTAGTCGGATCGAGCTCCGAACCTTGTCAGAGGTACTATTACGATTGGTTCATCAGCTGTTGATGTGTTGTTTGACTCTGGGGCTACGCATTCTTTTGTTTCTACCCCGATTGCTGTGGGGCTTGAGTTGCCTAGTGATGTGCTTTCTCCACCGATGCGGGTGACTACCGCCACTGGAGAAAGATGTGATGCTACCACTATTCATCGCGATGTGGCGTTTCAGTGGGATGGCCGTGAGTTCTCGGTGGATCTGATAGGATTGCCGATGGCCAACTTGGAGGTTATTCTGGGCATGGATTGGCTGTCCAGAAAATGTGTGATGATTGATTGTTGTGCCAAGCGTGTAGTGTTGTCTCCGTGTGATTCCACAGCCAGTTCCTCGCCGTACATTTCGTTGCTGCAGGCTAGGAGAGCCTTGAGAGCAGGGGCTTTTGGTTATGTCATGTTGGGAGGTTTGGTGAGTGGTACACAAGATGACATCACTGGCATTCCTGTGGTGAGGGAGTTCCTCGAGGTGTTTCCTGAGGAGATTCCTGAGTTTCCGCCACTGAGGGAGATAGAGTTCTCCATAGATCTGTTGCCTGGTATGGGGCAGATTTCTTTAGCTCCATACCGGATGTTATAACACCCCGTATATATCCGGTAATGTTATCATAATATCGTATTAAGCTGCGCTTAATTAAAATGCGGAATTACTTTTTTCTTTTCAATTAAGATGCCATTAACATTACCAACTTACTTAATAATCAATTAATAAAACATCGCCTGTATGCAATTGCAATAAAACAGCAAACTGAAATACCTCATATCATAGATAATATAAGTGTGGCTCTAGTCACGGAACTACAACATCGTAGACCGGACCATCTAACAGTTATACAAATCCAAACTACAAGTACTAACAGAAAGTGTCATGGACAATCCCCATACTCACTCAAATAAGGCAACATGCCCAACATCAGTCTCAACAACAACATATCATAAATAGTGGAAAACATAAACAGCATCTAAATCCAGTCATGCTAACATAAGCAGTAAAACATAATCAGCTAAGCTCCGGCCTCCTGCCGCCTGAGGCATCAATACCCATACTACCTGATCCTGAAATAAGCATTCCCCAAACGTGGGGTGAGATCTCTAATCTAGAAATCTCAGTAAGTCAGTGAGTCCTCAAGGATCTTCCACCCCAAGCTCACTTACATGTGCAATATAAGTTCAAAAATAGTTTATCATTTATCATTTCTAAAACAATGCAATGCAGCAGATAATCATGCCATGTGTGTCAATACTAATCTACTGGCCAGAGACAGTGCAGGTATACGTCTATCACCTACACACCGTGCAAGTACCATTTGCATTCACCCCGGTACACCGTCTTGTATGGCGCTACATACTCAGGCTTCCCGTCAAGATGAAACAACACATGCATATTAAAAGTCATTACATGTAAAGTTCAATCAACATATCAAATATCCAAAAGCATGTACACAGCATTGCATAAACCATACCCCCATGGGACATGGTGGAACCACAACATGGATAAACCGAGGACACGAAAGCTTACCTTGCAAGCTAACTCCAAAAGCCAAGAGTCCACAGCTCAAAGTCCAAATACAGCAGATTCACAATCTGTTATGGACCAACAATACATCAACAACATGCACCACAAGCATACAATATTAAGACAACGCCTTTTCATTACGCTTTATGTCTTAAGGCTTCTCACCAAGCCATAAGCCCTTAATCACTTGATTCTGACTTAGTTCATTAATTACATAAGTTCAACTTCATCGATCTAGGGTCCACAAACCCCCAATAGCCTACTGTACACACAACACAGCTACTGTTCTACGAAATCCCAGAATATCCGGATATTCCTCGGGACCATATCCGGATATGCAATATCCGGATATCTCACTGGACATATCTGGATATGCAATATCCGGATATCCTAAATCCCATATCCGGATATCTATTATCCGGATACTCAAAACCCATATCCGGATATCACATATCCGGATACTCATCGGGCAGATATCCGGATATTTCACGACAGAATGCAGAAAATGCATTTCGTGAAGATATCCTTCCAAGGTTGGGTTTTTACCGATTTAAAAGCACCTAAACATGCATTTCTAGGTGTGTTCAACATTACTCAACAACAAGTTATCATCTTTAACCCTTAACATGCATCAAGCTTTCATTTTTAAGCATTAAACTCATGATCAAAGGTTGGTATACATACCAAAGGCTTAAAACAGAGAAAGGAGATGCTCTTGGAGCTCAACACAGCCCCTCAAGTCTGACTCAAGGAAGATGCACGAAAATGGCTTCACAAAGGTTGGTTCTTCTCACCAAAGGTCACCACTTGGACCTCAAAATGCCATGACTATGGCTTTCAGCACCCAAACCACCCAAAACCAGCACCCTCACCCACACACAGAGGATGGAAACTCAGAATACACCCTCACACTTCCTCACCACGCATGTTCTTAAGTGTATACAAGCTCAAAGAGGGAAAAAATCAAGTAAAGGTGACAACTTGAGTTAAAAAATGGTGAAAGGAAGCAATGGAACAGTAAACCACCCTCAGCCCACCAAGTGCTTCACGTAGGAATTCTGGTATGCCTAGGGTTATGTGCTAAAATGCATATATATAGCCACTTAGCCATAAAACACACAGTATTAACTTTAGTTGCTACACTTAGCATTTTAATCCCAAATTTTGGATTATGAAACTACATAAGTTTCTAAGATTTATCATATTTTTCTTATAATTTTCTGAGCACCTTATCGGTACGCGCTTTTCTAAGCCAGTACCGGTTTCCAGCACCAGTTCTCATTATCTGGACTTGAAACTCGTTTTACAAGTCCTACATATTATTCTAGTAATTATCATTCACTTACATTAATTTTCCGGGATACTTTTTCGGCAAGCATTTATACCGACTAGCAGAACCGGTATCTGCATTTTTCTTCCGAAAAGCGACTTTCAGCATTCTTAATCACTTATTACGATTATTAAGCCTCATAAATAATTATTAGGGTCAATTATGGAATCATTTCCTATTTTCTCGTAATTTATTAATTAAATTCCTTAATTAACGGTGCGGGTTCTTACATTCACCCCACCTTTTTAGGATTTTGACCTCAAAATCAGAAACATACCTGGTCGAAACTCGGGGTACTGCCGGAGAAGCTCGTCCTCACGCTCCCAAGTACACTCCTCAGGAGTCCTTCCGGTCCACTGCACCTTGACCATCGGAATGATCTTGCTCCTCAGCTGCTTCTCGCCACGATCGAGAATCTTTAGTGGTCCTACGGGAGTCTTTAAGTTCTCCCGAACTTCCACATCATCCGGTTGCACCACGTGCGAAGGATCTGCTATGTACCTCCGAAGTTGAGACACGTGAAACACGTCGTGGATGTTGGCCAGGTTCGGAGGCAAGGCAAGCCGGTAGGCAACAGGTCCTACTCTACCAAGAATCTGGTATGGCCCAATAAACCGCGGGCTCAGCTTCCTCACTCCGAGTGCCCGTCCAACACCGATGACAGGTGAAAGTCTCACAAACACGTGCTCACCCTCACTGAACTCCAGTGGTCGATGCTTGACATCGTAGTAGCTCTTCTGACGATTCTGCGCCTGCTTCAGCTTTTCCCTGATCCTCTGGATCTGCAGGGTGGTATCTTAGACGAAGTCCAAGCCAAACAACTCACGAACCCCAACCTCCGACCAGCAGGTAGGTGTACGACACCTCCTACCGTAGAGTTCCTCGTAGGGTGCCATGCCCAGGCTAGCATGGAAACTGTTGTTATAAGAAAACTCTACCAATGGAAGGTACCTATCCCATGCCGAGCCCTGCTCCAACGTGCAAGCCCGCAACATGTCCTCCAAGGTCTGGATAGTCCGCTCAGTCTGTCCATCAGTCTGAGGGTGATAGGCAGTACTCAATCTCAACTGTGTACCAAAAGCTCCCTGCAGCGCCTCCCAGAACCGAGATATGAACTTCGGGTCCCTATCACTGATGATACTCACGGGCACCCCGTGAAGCCTCACAATCTCGTGAACATACAGTTTGGCCAACTGCTCTGTAGTGAAGCTCACCTTCACTGGAAGAAAATGGGCAGACTTCGTCAATCTGTCCACAATGACCCATATCGAGTCACAGCCAACCTGAGTCTTCGGCAGACCCACAACGAAGTCCATGGAAATGCTCTCCCATTTCCACTCCGGAATCTCAAGAGGTTGAAGTTTACCAGACGGCTTCTGGTGTTCAATCTTCACTTTCTGACAAACCAAACACTTGGACACAAAGATAGCAACATATTTCTTCATGCCCGGCCACCAGAAGTTCTTCTTCAAGTCTTGATACATCTTAGTAGCACCAGGGTGGATAGAAAACTGACCCTTATGGCCTTCTGCCATAACCTCTTCTGTCAACGGACCTCGAGGAGCCACAATCCTCCGCTGGAACAAAAGCAATCCATCATCATTCCAAGACACACCGTCTTGGTTCTTCACATAATCCAGACACTCTCTCTGAACTTGTGCCTCTTTAATCTTTTCTAGCAGCTCGTTCACAACATCTGATGCTTCCAACCAGAGAATTACGCTCGCACACGGATCGGTCACTGCCAAGTGCGGAACTTCTCAACCACATCGAAGTTACCAAGTAGCAAACTGGATGAACTACTGGATTTCCGACTCAAAGCATCGGCTACCATATTGGCCTTGCCAGGATGATACCTTAGCTCAAAGTCGTAGTCCTTTATGAACTCCATCCATCTCCTCTGCCTCATGTTCAACTCCTTCTGGTCGAACAGGTACTTCAAACTCTTGTGGTCACTGAACACCACAAACCTCAAACCAAAAAGATAATGCCTCCAAATCTTGAAAGCAAACACAATTGCAGCCAACTCCAAATCATGAGTCGGGTAGTTCTCCTCATGAGGCTTCAACTGCCTCGAAGCAAAAGCAACAGTTCTACCAGACTGCATCAGCACACAGCCCAGCCCCTTTCCAGAAGCATCACAGTAAAGCTCAAACTGCTCCTCAGGATCAAGAAGGATCAACACAGGTGAAGAAGTCAATCTCTCCTTCAACTCCTGAAAGCACGCCTCACACTCGTGAGTCCACACAAATGGAGTCTCTTTTCGGGTAAGGCGAGTCAAAGGGAGAACCATCGTGGAAAAACCCTTGATGAACCTCCGATAGTAACCTGCCAAACCTAAGAAGCTCCTCACCTCCGTAGCTGTCTTGGGTCTCTCCCAATCCAACACGGCCTCAATCTTGTTGGGATCCACTGCAACTCCATCTGCTGAAATCACATGCCCCAGAAACTTGACTGATTTGAGCCAAAACTCACACTTAGAAGGTTTAACATAAAACTTTTTCTCCTTCAGCACTTGCAGAACTATCCTCAGATGCTCCGCATGCTCCTCCTCAGTCTTGGAGTAGATCAGAATATCATCAATGAAGACAATCACAAACTGATCCAGATACGGCTGGAAAATCCTGTTCATGTAATCCATGAACACTGCCGGCGCATTTGTGAGTCCAAACGGAATCACCAAATACTCAAAATGACCGTATCTCGAACGAAACGCGGTCTTCGGGACATCCTCCGGCTTCACCCGAATCTGATGGTATCCGGACCGGAGATCAATCTTGGAATACACACAAGCACCCCTGAGCTGATCCAACAGATCATCAATCCGAGGAAGAGGATACCTGTTCTTGATTGTCACCTTGTTCAACTGCCTGTAGTCGGTGCACAATCGCATTGTCCCATCCTTCTTCTTCACGAAGATGACCGGTGCTCCCTAAGGAGACACACTCGGTCTAATGAAATCTTTCACCGAAAGATCCTCAATATGCTTCTTCAGCTCAGCCAACTCCGGTGGCGACATCCGATAAGGAGCTAAAGAAATCGGCCCCACACCGGGCAATAAGTCAATGGAGAACTCTATCTCCCGCTGTGGCGGAAACTCAGGAATCTCCTCAGGAAACACCTCAAGGAACTCCCCCACCACAGGAATGCCAGTGATATCCTCCTGTGTCCCACTCACCAAACCACCCAACATGACATAACCCAATGCCCCTGCTCGCAACGCTCTCCTGGCCTGCAGCAGTGAAATGTATGGCGAGGAACTAGCTGTGGAATCACACGGAGACATCACCACTCGCTTTGCACAGCAATCAATCAAAGAACAATTTCTAGACAACCAATCCATGCCTAGAATAATCTCAAGGTTGGCCATCGGCAACCCTATCAGATCTACCGAGAACTCACGGCCATCCCACTGAAACGCTACATCGCGATATACAGTGGTAGAATCACAAATCTCTCCGGTGGCGGTAGTCACCCGCAACGGTGGACAAAGCACAACACTGGGCAACTCAAGCCCCAAAGCAATCGGGGTAGCAACAAACGAATGAGTAGCCCCGGAATCAAAGATAGCATCCACAAAAGGATCACCAATAGACACAGTACCACTGACAAGGTTCGAAGCGTGGTCCGACTTCTGCCTATCCAGTGTATACACTCTCCCAACAGAAGGTGACACTGCAAGTGCCGAAGAAGATGCCATCGGAACCATCTGCAAAGGAACTGCCTGAACAGCTGCAGCTCTCGCCATCGACGACAGACAATCTCTAGAGAAGTGGCCCTCCTTGCCACACTTGAAGCACAACAACTGCCTCGTAGCACAGCGTCCCATATGCTCCTTCCCACATCCCGAACATCTCGAAGTGGTAGGAGGCCTATCAGAACTCCCCTGGTGTGAAACAGCTCTCTTGAACTGACCAGGCGCCTGCCTAGTCGCTAACTGCTTTCCCTTGCTCTTATCAGCAAACCTTCTGTCCTTCCAAGAAGTAGGAGCAGGAGTGGAACCACCTGTTCCCTTGCTCTCCTCAATCTTGGCCCTCTTGGCCTTGCTTGCCACGCAAACATCTTCGATGTCCTTACATTGTTGTACCAGTGTACCAAAGTCCCTCGAAGCAGCACCAACAAGATGCTCAGCAATCACCTCACTAAGTCCCCTGCGGAACTTAGCTGCAAGAAACAACGAAGTAGGAGGAACCATCCTGAAGTGTGCAAACTTCACTAGCTCATTAAACTTAGCCAGGTACTCATCAACAGACATCGAGCCCTGTACCAAACGATCAAACTCTCCCTGCTTCCTCTCCTGCGCATCATAGGGAAAGTATCGGCCCAGAAAGCACTCCTCAAAAAATGGCCACGTCATGACACGACCCTTCCTCTCAAAAGAACGAGAGGTGTGCGTCCACCACTCATGGGCATCGCCCTCCAGCATGTAGGTCGAGAACATCAGCTTCTGTGGGTCTGTACACTGCATAACCCGAAAGATCTTGTCCAGCGACTCTAGCCATCTCGCAGCAGCAATAGAATCCAAAGACCACTCAAACACAGGTGGCTTATGCAACCTGAAAGCATTCAGCCGGCAATCGATCACATCACGATCCTCAGCAATCCCCACAAAGGGCTCCCCCGTCTCAGCGGCATGAGTAGCACTGCCGATGTGACTATGGCTCTCCTCCTGAACACTAGGTGGAGGCGGTGGCGGTGGTGGTGGAGCCTGGCCAATAGCAGGACCAGCTCTCATCTCCTCCAACATGACTCTCATCATTGTCATGTTCGCCATCCTGTTCGCCTCGAGGACTTCCTCCGTGGTCCTCCGGTTCGCTTCACGAACCTCAGCTGCGGCTATCCGGTTCGCCTCGCAAACAGCTTCCATCATTACCGCGTTGGCCACTCTGGCGGACTTCTGATCGGCTCACCTGGCCGCCTGCATCTCTGCCAATGCAGTCAGGATAGGATCAGATTGATCCTCGGAAGTCTCTCGTGTTCTCCCGGACCTTACCATGACTTTGCACAAGTTACACAAATTATGAGTTGATCAGGCCCACGCAATGTGATCACATATACATCATCATAATAAAATTCGACGGAGTAAACACAAAGACAGACACAACCAAACAACCTAGCAATTGCAATACATACAGGCTTTTCCCTCGAACCATTGCTCTGATACCATAAATGTAACACCCCGTATATATCCGGTAATGTTATCATAATATCGTATTAAGCTGCGCTTAATTAAAATGCGGAATTACTTTTTCCTTTTCAATTATGATGCCATTAACATTACCAACTTACTTAATAATCAATTAATAAAACATCGCCTGTATGTAATTGCAATAAAACAGCTAACTGAAATACCTCATATCATAGATAATATAAGTGTGGCTCTAGTCACGGAACTACAACATCGTAGACCGGACCATCTAACAATTATACAACTCCAAACTACAAGTACTAAGAGAAAGTGTCATGGACAATCCCCATGCTTACTCAAATAAGGCAACATGCCCAACATCAGTCTCAACAACAACATATCATAAATAGTGGAAAACATAAACAACATCCAAATCTAGTCATGCTAACATAAGCAGTAAAACATAATCAGCTAAGCTCCGGCCTCCTGCCGCCTGAGGCATCAGTACCCATACTACCTGATCCTGAAATAAGCATTCCCCAAACGTGGGGTAAGATCTCTAATCTAGAAATCTCAGTAAGTCAGTGAGTCCTCAAGGATCTTCCACCCCAAGCTCACTTACATGTGCAATATAAGTTCTAAAACAGTTTATCATTTATCATTTCTAAAACAATGTAATGCAGCAGATAATCATGCCATGTGTGTCAATACTAATCTACTGGCCAGAGACAGTGCAGGTATACGTCTATCACCTACACACCGTGCAAGTACCACTTGCATTCACCCCGGTACACCGTCTTGTATGGCGCTACATACTCAGGCTTCCCGTCAAGATGAAACAACACATGCATATTAAAAGCCATTACATGTAAAGTTCAATCAACATATCAAATATCCAAAAGCATGTACACAACATGCATAAACCATACCCCCATGGGACATGGTGGAACCACAACATGGCTAAACCGAGGACACGAAAGCTTACCTTGCAAGCTAACTCCAAAAGCCAAGAGTCCACAGCTCAAAGTCCAAACACAGGAGATTCACAATCTGTTATGGACCAATAATACATCAACAACATGCACCACAAGCATACAATATTAAGACAACGCCTTTTCATTACGCTTTATGTCTTAAGGCTTCTCACCAAGCCATAAGCCCTTAATCACTTGATTCTGACTTAGTTCATTAATTACAGAAGTTCAACTTCATCGATCTAGGGTCCACAAACCCCCAATAGCCTACTGTACACATAGCACAGCTACTGTTCTACGAAATCCCAGAATATCCGGATATTCCTCGGGACCATATCCGGATATCTATTATCCGGATACTCAAAACCCATATCCGGATATCACATATCCGGATACTCATCGAACAGATATCCGGATATTTCACGACAGAATGCAGAAAATGCATTTCGTGAAGATATCCTTCCAAGGTTGGGTTTTTACCGATTTAAAAGTACCTAAACATGTATTTCTAGGTGTGTTCAACATTACTCAACAACAAGTTATCATCTTTAAGCCTTAACATGCATCAAGCTTTCATTTTTAAGCATTAAACTCATGATCAAAGGTTGATATACATACCAAAGGATTAAAACAGAGAAAGGAGATGCCATGACTATGGCTTTCAGCACCCAAACCACCCAAAACCAGCACCCTCACCCACACACAGAGGATGGAAACTCAGAATACACCCTCACACTTCCTCACCACGCATGTTCTTAAGTGTATACAAGCTCAAAGAGGGAAGAAATCAAGTAAAGGTGACAACTTGAGTTCAAAAATGGTGAAAGGAGGCAATGGAAAAGTAAACCACCCTCAGCCCACCAAGTGCTTCACGTAGGAGTTCTGGTATGCCTAGGGTATTGTGCTAAAATGCATATATATAGCCACTTAGCCATAAAACACACAGTATTAAC
Source organism: Gastrolobium bilobum (assembly GCF_033153095.1). Taxonomy (NCBI): domain Eukaryota; kingdom Viridiplantae; phylum Streptophyta; class Magnoliopsida; order Fabales; family Fabaceae; genus Gastrolobium; species Gastrolobium bilobum. The sequence goes on along the minus strand of NW_026895181.1, from coordinate 76,190 downwards.
TTTAATTGCTGCGCTTAGCATTTTAATCCCAAACTTTGGATTATGAAACTACATAATTTTCTAAGATTTATCATATTTTTCTTATAATTTTATGAGCACCTTTCCGGTACGCGCTTTTCCAAGCCAATACCGATTTCCAGCACCAGTTCTCATTATCTGGACTTGAAACTCGTTTTACAAGTACTACATATTATTCTAGTAATTATCATGCACTTACATTAATTTTCCGGGATACTTTTTCGGCACGCATTTATACCGACTAGCAGAACCGGTATCTGCACTTTTCTTCCGAAAAGCGACTTTCAGCATTCTTAATCACTTATTACGATTATTAAGCCTCATAAATAATTATTAGGGTCAATTATGGAATCATTTCCTATTTTCTCGTAATTTATTAATTAAATTCCTTAATTAACGGTGCTGGTTCTTACAGATGTCGCCACCGGAGTTGGCAGAGCTGAAGAAGCATATTGAGGATCTTTCAGCGAAAGATTTCATTAGACCGAGTGTGTCTCCTTGGGGAGCACCGATTATCTTTGTGAAGAAGAAGGACGGGACAATGCGATTGTGCACCGAATACAGGCAGCTGAACAAGGTGACAATCAAGAACAAGTATCCCCTTCCTCGGATTGATGATCTGTTGGATCAGCTCAGGGATGCTTGTGTGTATTCCAAGATTGATCTCCGGTCCGGATACCATCAGATTCGGGTGAAGCCGGAGGATGTCCCGAAGACCGCATTTCGCTCGAGATATGGTCATTTTGAGTACTTGGTGATTCCGTTCGGTCTCACCAATGCACCCGCTGTGTTCATGGATTACATGAACCGGATTTTCCAGCCGTACCTGGATCAGTTTGTGATCGTCTTCATTGACGATATTTTGATTTACTCCACGACGGAGGAGAAGCATGTGGGGCATTTGAGAACTGTTCTGCAAGTGCTAAAGGAGAAGAATATGTATGCGAAACCTTCCAAATGTGAGTTCTGGCTCAAGTCTGTGAAGTTTCTTGGGCATGTTATTTCTGCTGAGGGAGTTGCAGTGGATCCGAACAAGATTGAGGCCGTACTGGATTAGGAGAGACCCAAGACAGTTACAGAAGTGAGGAGCTTTCTGGGTTTGGCAGGTTACTATCGGAGGTTCATCAAGGGATTCTCCACCATGGTGTTGCCATTGACTCGCCTTACTCGGAAGGAGACTCCTTTTGTGTGGACTCACGAGTGTGAGGTCTGTTTTCAGGAGTTGAAGGAGAGACTGACTACTGCTCCTGTGTTGGTCCTTCCTGATCCTGCGCTTGAGATTGAGCTTTACACCGACGCCTCCGGGAAGGGGCTAGGTTGTGTGTTGATGCAGTTGGGCAAAGTGATCGCCTATGCTTCGAGGCAGTTGAAACCTCATGAGGAGAACTACCCTACTCATGACTTGGAGTTGGCTGCTATTGTGTTTGCTTTCAAGATTTGGAGGCATTATCTTTTTGGTTTGAGGTTTGTGGTGTTCAGTGACCACAAGAGTTTGAAGTACATGTTCGACCAGAAGGAGTTGAACACGAGGCAGAGGAGATGGATGGAGTTCATAAAGGACTACGACTTCAAGCTAAGGTATCATCCTGGCAAGGCCAATGTGGTAGCTGATGCTTTGAGTCGAAAATCCAGTAGTTCATCCAGTTTGTTACTTGGTAACTTCGATGTGGTTGAGAAGTTCCGCAACTTGGCAGTGACCGCTCCGTGTGAGAGTGTACTTCTCGGATTGGAAGCATCTGATGTTGTGAACGAGCTGCTTGAAAAGATTAAAGAGGCACAAGTTCAGAGAAAGTGTCTGGATTGTGTGAAGAACCAAGACGGTGTGTCTTGGAATGATGATGGATTGCTTTTGTTTCAGCAGAGGATTGTAGTTCCTCGAGGCCCGTTGACAGAGGAGGTTATGGCAGAAGGCCATAAGGGTCAGTTTTCTATCCACCCTGGTGCTACTAAGATGTACCAAGACTTGAAGAAGAACTTCTGGTGGCCGGGCATGAAGAAAGATGTTGCTATCTTTGTGTCCAAGTGTTTGGTTTGCCAGAAGGTGAAGATTGAGCATCAGAGACCGTCTGGTGAACTTCAACCTCTTGAAGTACCACAGTGGAAGTGGGAAGGTATTTCCATGGACTTCGTGGTGGGATTGCCGAAGACTCAGGCGGGTTGTGACTCTATTTGGGTCATTGTGGACAGAGTGACGAAGTCTGCCCATTTTCTTCCAGTGAAGGTGAGCTTCACTACAGAGCAGTTGGCCAAGCTTTATGTCCGTAAGATTGTGAGGCTTCACGGGGTGCCCGAGAGTATCATTAGTGATAGGGACCCGAAGTTCACATCTCGGTTCTGGGAGGCGCTGCAGGAGGCTTTTGGTACGCAGTTGAGATTGAGTACCGCCTATCACCCTCAGACTGATGGACAGACTGAGAGGACCATCCAGACCTTGGAGGACATGTTGCGAGCTTGCACGTTGGAGCAGGGCTCGGCATGGGATAGGTACCTTCCGTTGGTTGAGTTTTCTTACAACAACAGCTTTCATGCTAGCCTGGGCATGGCGCCCTATGAAGCACTGTATGGTAGGAGGTGTCAGACTCCTACTTGTTGGTCTGAGGTTGGGGACAAGGAGCTTTTTGGCTTGGATTTTGTCCAAGATACCACCTTGCAGATCCAGATGATCCGTGAAAAGTTGAAGCAGGCGCAGAATCGCCAAAAGAGCTACTATGATGTCAAGCATCGTCCGCTGGAGTTCAGTGAGGGTGAGCATGTGTTTGTGAGACTTTCACCTGTCACCGGTGTAGGTCGGGCACTCGGAGTGAGGAAGCTGAGCCCGCGATATATTGGGCCATACCAGATCCTTGGTAGAGTAGGACCTATTGCCTACCGGCTTGCCTTGCCTCCGAACCTGGCTAACATCCACGACGTGTTTCACGTGTCTCAGCTTCGGAAGTACATAGCAGATCCGTCGCACGTGGTGCAACCAGATGATGTGGAGGTTCGGGAGAACCTAAAGACTCCCGTCGGACCACTCAGAATTCTCGATCGTGGCGAGAAACAGCTGAGGAGCAAGATCATTCCGATGGTCAGGGTGCAGTGGACCGGGAGGACTCCTGAGGATTGTACTTGGGAGCGTGAGGACGAGCTTCTCCGGCAGTACCCCGAGTTTCGACCAGGTATATTTCTGATTTTGAGGTCAAAATCCTAAAAAGGTGGGGTGAATGTAAGAACCTGCACCGTTAATTAAGGTATTTAATTAATTAATTATGCAAAAATACGAAATGATTCCATAATTGACCCTAATAATTATTTATGAGGCTTAATAATCATAATAAGTGATTAAGAATGCTGAAAGTCACTTTTTAGAAGAAAAGTGCAGATACCGATTCTGCTAGTCGGTATAAATGCGTGTCAAAAAAGTATCCCGGAAAATTAAAGTAAGTGCATGATAATTACTAGAATAATATGTAGGACTTGTAAAATGAGTTTCAAGTCCAAATAATGAGAACTGATGCTAGAAACCGGTACTGGCTTTGAAAAGCGCGCACCGGAAAAGTGCTCAGCAAAATATAAGAAAAATATGATAAATCTTAGAAAATTATGTAGTTTCTTAATCCAAAGTTTGAAATTAAGATGCTAAGCGTAGTAATTAAAGTTAATACTGTGTGTTAATTGGCTAAGTGACTATATATATGCATTTTAGCACTTAACCCTAGGCATACCAGAATTCCTACGTGAAGCACTTGGTGGGCTGAGGGTGGTTTACTGTTCCATTGCCTCCTTTCACCATTTTTGAACTTAAGTTGTCACCTTTACTTGATTTCTTCCCTCTTTGAGCTTGTATACACTTAAGAACATGCATGGTGAGGAAGTGTGAGGGTGTATTATGAGTTTCCATCCTCTGTGTGTGGGTGAGGGTGCTGGTTTTGGGTGGTTTGGGTGTTGAAAGCCATAGTCATTGCATTTTGAGGTCCAAGTGGTGACCTTTGGTGAGAAAGAACCAACCTTTGTGAAGGCATTTTCGTGCACCCTTGAAGTCAGAACCTTGGAGCTGTTGTGTGAGCTCCAAGAGCAACCTTTTTCTGAGTTTGAGCTTTGGTAAGCTTTATCACCTTTGATCTTGAGTCTTTAAGCTTAAAAATGGAACCTTGATGCATGTAAGGGTTAAAAGATGATAACTTAATGTTGGGGTTGGTCAAACACACCTAGAAATGCATGTTTAGGTGTTTAAAATCGGTAAAAACCCAACCTTGGAAGGATATCTTCACGAAATGCAGTTTCTGCATTCTGTCGTGAAATATCTGGATATGTGCCCGAACAATATCCGGATATGTGATATCCGAATATGGGATTTGGACATCCAGATATTAGATATCCGGATATGGGATTCTGGATATCCGGATATTGCTTATCCGAATATGGTCCCGAGGAATATTCAGATATTCTGGGATTTCGCAGAATAGTAGCTGTGTTGTGTGTACAGTAGGCTATTGGGGGTTTGTGGACCCTAGTTTGATGAAGTTGAACTTCTGTTTTTAATGGATTAAGCCAGAATCATGGGATTAAGGGCTTGTGGCTTTGTTCTAAAGCTTTAAGACTTGAAAACGTATTGAAAAGGCGTTGTCTTTAATTTGTATGCATGTGGTACATGTTATTGATTTATATTTGGTCCATACTAGATTGTGATCTGCTGTGATTGGACTTTGAGCTTGTGGCATTGGATAACTAGCTTAGAGGTAAGCTTTCGTGTCCTCGGTTTAGCCATGTTGTGGTTCCACCATGTCCCATGGGGATATGGTATATGCATGTTGTGTTACATGCTTTTGATATTTTGGAAATGCTGTTGAGCTATTGTATGTTAGTGCCTTGTTGATATGCATGGAGGTGTTCCACCTATACGGTAAGCCTGAGTATGTAGAACATACAAGAGGGTGAGGCTGTGGGTGAGGTGCAAGCGGTGTTCCTTGTACTACATGTAGGGAATAGACGTATTCCTACATTTCTCTGGCCAGTAGATAGTGATTACACACATGCCATAGATATCTGTTGCACTACATAGTTTTGGAACTGATAATGATATAAATGCTTTTTGAACTTATATTGCACATGTAAGTGAGCTTGGGGTAGAAGATCCTTGAGGATCCCTTGTCTTACTGAGATTTCTAGTTTAGAGATCTCACCCCACGTTTGGGGAATGCTTATTTCAGGGTCAGGTAATGTTGAGACCTCAGGCGGCAGGAGGCCGGAGCTGAGTTAGATTGCTGTTATATTATGCTGCCATGATTGGATGCTGGATTTGCATGCTGTCTATGCTTATAGCTTCAGTTTATGTTTATGGAGTTTTATGTTGAGACTCGTTGTTTACTACGTTTATTTGGTGAGCATGGGGATTGTCCATGACACATAGTATTATTATGTCTTGTTTATGTTTTGAGTCTTTTGGAGTTGTAATAATGTATCAGGATATTGTCCGGATTACTTGATGTAATGCCGTGATTTAGATACACACTTTATCTATATATTGAGGTATTTCAGTAGATGTTCTATTGCAATTTTACATACAGGCGATATTTTATGAAATTGATTAAGTAATCAAGTTGGTAATTGATAATGACGTCATAATTGAAAAGAAAAAGAATATTCCGCATTTTTAATTAAGCACCGCTTAATACGATGTAATGTTAATATTCCGAGCATACACAGGGTGTTACAATATGCATCAAAGTGAACCATTGAGTGGAGTATTCTCCAAAACCTCTGGGTTACTGAGATATATTCGTATATCTCACCCCGTCTCGAGGCTTTATTTTAGGAGGTAGCAGTGGTGCAGGAGTGGTGGGCAAGAAGCCCATGGGATGATTGAGACATAGGATGATTCATTTTGCATTTTTGTGGCCATTAGGCCTAGGCTAGACTTAGGGTATGAACATTGCATATGGATGTAGGAGGGGATTTATTGTCATCTTTGTTCATACCATTTTTGCCTAAGTCTAGTTACATTTGGATTATGTCATTTTGAGGTTTCTTTATCATGTTTATTTTGGAGTAGTTATCATGTATTATTTGAAAGTCAAGGTTTGTAATTGTAATATGTCATTGGAAGCCTTGTAATTTGTACATGAATTGATGTAACTATGAAGCATATGCAATATGATGAAAGGGAAATAGGCCTATTTTAGGATTATGATTATGTGTATGTTAAGAAAAAGCATGCAAATGGACATTGGTGATTGAAATATGTTAAGTGTTAATAAAGTAAGCAACATGATATGAATTGAGTAAATTGATATAAACTATGAAGGGTTGTAAGAGCTCCAAGGCATTGCTGGTCCTTGTGTGTGCCACCCTATGATTATTAGGTACAATTTGAGGTCTTAGAACATTTTGCAAATTTGGGGATTGTTGGAAAAACAAAGGAAACTCTGGCGAATTCTCTAGAAATTGGCTGAATTTAGGAAAAATTTTGGAGAGCATATCTCCCTCCACAAATGTCCGATAGGGACGTGCTATACGCCTTTTTGAATTTTGAGATGTCCTATATCTTGTGGTAAAATTTGGTTAAAGTATGGGTTGGGCGTCCACCTGTAGGAGGCTGAGAACGCGGACTGTTCAGTGGGCTATTGCACATTGGGCAGTTCTGGACCATGTTTGGGAAATTTATTCCCGCTTTGTTTCTTAGTCAAATTAGTTGTATGATATATCAAATTGAAGCTTGAGGTGTCTATTTTCTTGTATAATAATATGAGAGCAATTGGTTGAATGTATTTTCTTCAGTAATTGATTTAGTGAAGGATGTTTGGAGCTGTTTTGGGATTGACTGGCAGATTTGCTTGTCCAACTTCTAACGACGATATCCGGAGCAAACGAGAACTTTATGACTCGTGTGATAGCTTCCTAGAAAGTTAATTGAGTCTAGAATAACATACTAAAAGATGGGAGACTTTTTATAAGCGGTTTCTCCGTAGAAAATTAAAGAGCAAACCATGTCCGGATAGGTAGAAAACGTAAAAGTGAGAATTTAGCTAAGTGGGTTTATGGGAACCCCTAAGTGACATGAGAGATGTAAAATAATTTATAAAAGTAGTCTAAATAATTATTCCGCAAATATTTTACAGTTACAGTCACAACTTTTATTTATTACGTTTTTTATTGTTTTAAACGTTCGCGTAATAAAAGGAAAAAGTTTACTCGCATTTTTATAAATGAACTGCTATGATTGTAACTGCGCTTAATATCATAATTAATGTTAACAATACCGGTGTACAACGGGCTGTTACATTTTATGGTATCAGAGAAGTTTTGTAAGGGAACTCTGATAATGTATAACTGTACTTTGTGTTGCATAGCTATCTGTGAACTGTTTATGATTAATGTATATGTGATTCCTCAGTGTGGGTCTGATCAGCTCATTCTTTTGTGTTACATGTATAGATATCATGAGTAGGGCATGAGGTCTCCACGGAACTTGAGGTGCAGGTCGTCTAGCAGCACCAGATCCTATTACTGCAGTTCTAAATGCTCTGCAGGAAGAGACTGCTGCGAATAGAACAATGACCGAGAACCTGATGAAAAATAATCAGGATATGATGCATGCCCTCATGAATGAGATGAGGGCAGATATGAATCGACATCGGAGGGATGATTCTCCTCCGCATACGGCTACAGTGACTCCTATCCGTACGCCATCTGTTACTTCTCAGCAGGAGGGGAGTGGGGCTAGTCGTCATTCTGAGGAGGCTAGTCGCCACACTACTGATCCTACTTATATTCTAGAGATTTCTGTGGATCCTTCTATTGTTGCTTAATCTTCTGGGGTTGCTGGGAAGGTATTTGCTGGTACTGATGAGCAGAGGCTCATATCTTTTAGAAAACACAAGCCGCCAGCATTTCAGGGGTCAAGGACCCAAAGGTAGTGACTACTTGGTTGATGGGGATGAAGAAAATATTCCAAGTTATGGGATGCTAGGATCCCCATCGACTGCTTTATTCTGTGTATATGCTTGAGGGGGATGCCCACGAGTGGTGGTACAATGCATCTCGCCCTTTTACTATTCAGGGGGAAGAACTGACATGCGCTTTATTTGAGAGATTGTTTCATGAGGAGTATTTTCCCAGGGATGTTCGGGAAGCTAAGCAGGGTGAGTTTGATAAATTGGTACAGGGTACCATGACTGTTGATGCCTATGTGGAAAAATTTAATGAGCTGGTTAAGTTTGCGAACTACGGGGGTATGCTGCCGACTCCTGAGTTTTTATCTGCTAAACTTCAGAGAGATCTGAATGAGAAAATTGCTAAGAGGATGTCTAATACTGCTGTGAGAAATTTTGCTGATCTAGTGACACAGTGCAAAAGGGTTGAAGGTGTTTATAGCAGGTATCCGAAGTCTAGTTCTGCAAGGACATCTAGTCCTTCTAGTAATAATAACAGAGGTGGCTACCATCAGAATAATAATAGAGGTAGGGGGTTGCTGGTAAGGCAGCCTTCGGGACAGTTCAAGAGGGGTGGTGGTCAGAGAACTGGGTTTAATGACAAAAATTCTAGTCCTCGATGTAAGAAGTGTAAAAGGTATCATCAAGGCCCTTGTACTGCGGCTCTGAATTCTTGTTTCAAGTGTGGTAAGGTTGGCATTTTTCCAAAGAGTGTTACAATAATACGGGGCAGGCTGTGAATCTGCAGGCCTTGCCATCTGCTCCTACCGTCGGACAGGTTTATACTACAAATGTGCAGCAAATAGAGAAGGAACCTAATCTGATTAAAGGTACGATTTTTATCTCAAATATCGATTTGTCTGTTTTATTTGATTCGGGAGCGACACATTCGTTCGTGGCGGAATACGTTGCGAAAAGGGTTGAACTTGGGGGTAACGCGAATGATTCCCCCTATGCGTATTACTACTGCTACAGGAGAGGTTAGTGATTCCTCCTTTATCTGTAAAGAGGTCGGGTTCATCTACGAAGGCAGAGGCTACACTATTGATTTGATTATCTTGCCTCTGGCCTCTGTTAATTTGATTTTGAGTATGGATTGGCTATCTCAAAACTGCGCAATGATTGATTGTTGCGGGAAGAGGTTGATACTAGCACACGAGAGGCCCTCGGTGGGTTCGTCTCCTTTTCTGTCTATGTGCCAAGCTGTTAAAGCCTTGAAGGCTGGGGATCAGGGTTATATTTTCTTGGGTGGATTGGTGGGTGGTAAGAAGGTAGAGATTTCTAGTATTCTAGTGGTTAATGAGTTTGTGGATGTATTCCCTGATGAGATACCGGAATTTCCACCTGAGAGGGAGATTGAGTTCTCGATTGAATTGTTGCTTGGTGTGGGGCCTATTTCCTTGGCTCCATACCGGATGTCGCCACTAGAGCTGGCTGAGTTGAAGAAACATATTGAGGAGCTGTCTGCAAAGGATTTTATCAGACCGAGTGTGTCCCCGTAGGGAGCACTAGTTATATTTGTGAAAAAGAAGGATGGAAGCATGAGACTGTGTACAGACTACCGGCAGTTGAATAAGGTTACGGTTAAGAACATGTACCCATTGCCGCATATTGATGACTTGTTGGATCAGTTGAGAGGAGCCTGTGTATTTTCTAAGATTGATCTCCGGTCCGGATACCACCATATCCGGATTAAGCCGGAGGATGTGCCTAAAATGGAATTCAGTTCGAGATACGGACACTACGAGTATCAGGTGATTCCTTTTGGGCTTACCAATGCCCCTGCGGTGTTCATGGACTATATGAATTGCATTTTTAGCAGTATTTGGACCAGTTTGTAATTGTGTTCATTGATGACATTTTGATCAATTCTAAGAGTGAGGAGGAGCATACATAGCATCTGAGGACTGTGTTACAGATATTAAAGGATAAAAAGTTGTATGCGAAGCCGTCGAAGTGTGAGTTTTGGTTATCTGAGGTACAATTTATGTGTCATATTATTTCTGCTAGGGGTGTTGCTGTGGATCCAAATAAAGAACCTGTTATATCCATTTACCTTCCTTTCGTCACATGCAATTAATGCCAAATTATACGGTAACTTTACTCTCTTTTATTCAACAAAATAATTCAGTAGCACTGCCAAATGGAGTAAATATTAATTTTATATGTTAAGCTATAAAAAAACAAATGATTAATTGCATTTATTCTATTGTCAATCATAAGTCACGATGCAATACGCAACAATCAATGAGACTAAACACATGGCAACAACATTTTTGTGGTGCCAAAAACCAATGACGATGAACTAGTCATAAACTGGGAAACACAGATACGTCTTTTTTGGGAAAAAATGCGTGTCCGACTCGTGTCGGACACGCGTCCGACACGCGGTCAACTTTTTAGGACACGTTGACTAGTGAGACACGCGAATTTGACCGAATCCGACACGCGGTCAACGTATGTGGACACGTTTTGGGACACGTTTTGACATTTTTTTTGTAAAAAAGAAATAAAATTACAATTAAAAAATAAAAAATATTTAATAAAAATCAAAAAGTTTGTATCCTCTGATAGTCTGATCCTCTCTCGCGCGGGAGGCTTTCTCTTCTTCGTTGTCGGTAGTCGTCTCCATCTCCGGTCGTTGGTTGGTCGTCGTCTACATCTCCTCAGGCTCAGCCTGCCAAGAAGCTCCTCATCAAGCTCCACAAAGGTACCTTATTCATTATTCGTGTGTGTGTTTTGGGAAGTGAGTGAAAGTTCGAAATGGCCTTGAAGGCCGATGCATGCAAGAGGGAAAAACAAAAATTTTCTTTGCGGAATATACATGCACATCAAGATCATGCTTTAGGAAAGCATGATGTCACCTTGTTCGTGAAATCACCAGATGATCAAGGCCGGTCTGAAGGGTTCAGACCCTCTAACGTTGATCCACACCACCCACTCGTCTAGGTGCAAGAACTCCTTCTTGTGAAGCCACCGTACGATCACCACAAAGAGGCTTGCTAGGCGCTCTATGTGTGAAGATGGAGGCTAGGTGAAAGTGTTTGAAAAAGTGAAGCTCTCAATGTGAAAGCTTCACAAGTGGCGCATGAGAGAGGAAAGAATAGGCTAGGTTTTCAGAAAAACCCTTGGAGGAACAACTGAACCCTTAGGCACATAAGAGGAGAGTATTTAAAATAAAATACCGATCAGATTTTTCTAAAAATCTGATCATTAGGCGCCAGATAGGAGAGAGAGAAGTGGAGCTGTTTTATTTCAAAAATTGCTAACAGGCTCCTAGAATATTCTCTTGAGAATTGGTTCAAAACCTATTCAAAATTCTGATCAGAAATCTTCATAAGATCAGCTATATGGTGCGCCCCATATAGCCCAAAAAGGTGGCCAGATACATCTGAGTAGTTGCATTCAAATTTGAATCAACTCACTCAGATTTTCTCCCAACTGACTGAATCTTCTGGAGCTGATTTTGATGAGCAAATCTTGCTCACCAACAACCCAAATCAGCGCCATATATGGCCTTGGATCTTGTCCAAAAGATTCTCTCATGATACTAGTGATTTGTTCCAACAAGATCTCATCTTATCCTTTTGTTATGAAGCAACCTTTCATAGGCAATTCAAATTCAAATATTCAAATTCAAATGTTCAAACATTCAAATTCAAAATTCAAATTCAAAATTCAAATTTTCAAATTTCAAAATTCCAATTTCAAAATTCGAATTCAAAATCCAAATTTCAAAATTCAAATTTCAAATTTCAAATTTCAAATTCAAAATTCGAATTTCGAAATTCAAATTCAAAATTCAAAATTTCAAAATTCAAATTTCAAATTTCAAAATTCAAAATTTAAATGTTTGATAATTAATTTAACCAATTAAATTAATTAGTAATGTCTTGGACTATCCAAGCCCATTACAATGAACCATGCACCCTCCACCCCTTTAGGTGGAGTTCCAAACAACTTCTTGGGCTAATAACTATTATTAGGCCCAATACCTTTAATTCTAGAGCATCTAGACAATTAGGTGTTTGTGTGTGACCCATTAGGTCTAACTTAGCCACTGACATAAATGGGCTTGGGCCCAATAAGCCCACAACCCATCTAATGACAACACAGAGCACTAGCAATGCTTTGTTGCCCCAGAAATAGTTAGATTAATGATTTGATCATCCTATTAAACATATTTGTTGCCGTACATATTTCCTTTCGTCTCGGTTACCTTCCCATAAAACCTAGGGTAAGGAAGCGTATCAACCCATGCGGTTTAGGGTAAGCTTTATTCGAAATTAAGGAATCTTCAATTTACAGACTCTAAAGGCAGATCATCTCATGATCTCTTTTACTATGCATAGATTCCCGAGTCCCTGTAAATATCATCCCGATTTCTCCGGTTTACAGATAACCTCCTAATCTCTCACAGAGATTTGACGAATTCCTTCAGCTTATCACCCTAGCCCTGTGTTCTTTCAGGACAAGCCCAACAGTATACCTATGAGTCTCCATGTTTCAGGAAGACGAGGTGCACAATCAAAGCATGCCTTCTAGAACACAGTCTAGGTAATAACTTCTGGTCTTAGGAAAGACATACCCAAATATAAAGAGACTACTCTAATGATACTCTCTGTGAGAGTTCCTCATAGAGTCTCTTTGTGGGTCCGTTCAGTGCGAGCTATACCCTTATAGGTCCACCCACGACTTTAGCTAAGACATCTTCATATCTGTAGCACATGAGGTCTATACCTTGTATCCATATACAAGTAGATAAGTCGTGCTAGTCTTACCCGAGATTACTGACCCCATTCTCAGTATCTCTAGACTAAGAACATAAAATTAGGAATAAACATTCGGTATTCTTGAATCCTCATGATTGTGATCTCATCACAGATACTCAAGAGATACATATTTTATTCCACGGGGTTTATCAAGTTATTCATTAATATCGAGACAGAATTATGAAACAAGATAAAGAGTGCTTTTATTTATTTGCGACAATATTAAAAAGGTCTACATCTCTGTCCTTATTTAATCATAAGATTGTCTCTAAGACACCCAAATACTAACAGTGAGAAGTGAGAAATGAAAGGAAAATCAATAGATACGCTGTCGTACATGGGAGATTGGGGTCCCCTGTCCAATAGCATGTGTCGTTTAGGAATCAAGGTTTCTGTTAGTCGAAGCGAGATGATGTTAGCAAAATTGGGGTTTTTTTAACCCAGCAAGTATTTCAGCTTTCACATCTCCCAAATCTGGGGTTTTGTAGTTTAGCCCGAGATTCTGCATCAATGTCGACAAAAAATCTGGTTGTGCTCTCATGCTGCCACTGCCAGTATTTGGATTACGTTCTTTGTTTGGTTATGAGTTTCCAAGTGTCCTTTCGTGGGTTTGTGGAACCCTCCAAAGTAATAAGGACAGATAGAAAAATAGCGATGGTTCTTCAAAATCTGACCTCAGCTGGTTGCCTGGTTCTATTCCACATTGTTAACCCATATGGCCATACATATTGGACGGAGTCGCTTGACTTGAAAGCATACCCCTCGATTTTGGGTTGGGGTTCAGGCTTCGGCGACATCTTGCTTAACTTGTATCATTCAATGAGGGATTTCAGAACTCTTCTAAATGACATTACATCATTTTTATTTGAATATTATGCAATCCATTCTTTGACAAACTCATAGTTGGTAGTTGAATGAAAACCAAAAAGTTAAATATATGGGTAAGATTGTTTACTAAATCCCAAGGTTGACCTGTTGCTTAAATAGTCGTTTGTTCAATTACGCAAAGTAGAATAAATGATGCTGATGTAAATGTAAATTATATTATATATGAGTTAATTAGTATATGAGTTATAATGAGTTGTTATATGTATTAAAAGTAAATTATATTATATATTAAAAATATTATTTAATATCGAAACGTGTCTTGACGTGTCGAAATTTAACATTTTTTAAAATTAACGTGTTGGAGTGTCGTGTCGTGTCCCGTGTCCGTGTCCATGCATCATTGGTCATAAATGTACCAATTAAATAAAATATTGAAGACCTATATAGCCAAAAGAAGTATGAAACCAATTTCACTAAATCCAAAATGTAAAATGTGAAAATATACTAAAATGTCCCAAAAAAGCAAAGTTTATTAATTATGAGACATACCCATGTGAACCTGTTTCACAAAACTATGCGAAAATCCAAATGGTTTTCACTTATTTCACTAAAATCAAAGCCCAATTTTCAATACTTTACAGGCCCAGATCAGATGTGAAATCTAAAGTACAAAAAATAATATGTCAATCAAAATAAATATTGAAACTTTAATGATTAAACCCCAACAACAATGTCAGTAGTCCACTTAATGTAATATCAATAGAAAATCACTAATAACAGTATTAGTATACATGTTCACAGAACACTGCAACAAAGTTCCAACTTCAATAATGTTGAAATTTAACATTGCACGAAAATCAAGATTCAAAAATGACACACGAAGCCCATGTCTACACAACAGTAAGAGTCACACCTTCAAAATTGAAACCATTTAACTTAAAAATAATTCTCAAATATCACACTAGCCTTTACAAAGCTTAAACTTTAGTTGAAACACATAGTAAAGATGCTGAAGGTGTACTATGTGAAAACCAACTAATAAGGCCCAATAATTTAAAGGCCCAATCATAAGTCTAATAAAAATTAGCAATATCAATAATTTCATAAAAATTTGAGTAACATAATATCGTGATAATTCCAAATGTGAAATTATTGATCAACAAAGCACCTTTCACGTTAACCGAGATGTCTCGTGTGACACACCAATGTCAAAAGTAAATCCAATTAACTAGTTTCACACTAGCGGTTTACTAATCTTATATTATATGATATAGTATTTTTATGTGGGTGACACAAATATGTTGGATCCACAATGTAAAAAGAAAAAGAAATAATAGTGAAATTGATACGAAATTCTATGAGTATATGACATAAGATACCTCTCTTATACAACATGAGACTATTATTTCCCTTCACACTAATAGGCAAACAAATGTTTCCCTAATAGCCAAAAGCGAAACAATAATCGAAAATCTTATTGGATTTCAAATTTCAATGCTAACAAAATTAATATCTAAATTATCGGTGAAAACAAAACAAATGCCAATAGCTAATAGTGTCACGCAAATGTAAATTCCAATTACTGTAACTAATAGTATATGGCCATTAAACATGAAAAACTTGATGTGACATTGAAGGCACATTTCACGAAATAATATTGTAAAGAATTTTGGGATACATCACCCTAAAAGCTAGTTCAAAGGGTAGAAGTGCCCAAGGTTTTATAAACTCCACATTAGTTGCACATACAACCAATGTGTGACTATATATCTCATCTCAACACGCCCCCTTATACGATAGCCCATTGGGCTTGAAGAGTGGAAGATGCATCAGGCCCAGCCTACCTGTGCTAAGAAAGTCCAGAAGAGAAAGTGGGGGGCGGCGGGGCTCTGATACCATGTTAAATAACTAGAGCAAAGAGAGAAGAGAGGAACATTGGAAATAATACTGTGTGTATTAACTGATGAAGGATGTACAGTATATAAACAATCTAATGGGCTAAGCCCAAACATAGTGTAATCAGACCTAATACAAAATAAAGAAACCCTAATTACAATATATTTCTAACACTCCCCCTCAAGCTGGAGCGTATAGGTCATATGCACCAAGCTTGTTACATATAAACTCTATTCGAGGACCCCTCAAAGATTTTGTAAACACATCTGCTAATTTCTCATTAGAGGGTACAAAACTAGTTTTAATTTCACCTGCAAGAACCTTTTCTTGAACAAAGTGACAATCTGTTTCTATATGCTTGGTTCTTTCATGAAACACTGGATTTGATGAAATGTGTAGAGCTGCTTTATTATCACAAATGAGAGTTGTCTGTCCAGTGTCTCCAAACTTAAGCTCTCTGAGAAGCTGTTTAAGCCAGATGAGCTCGCAAGTAGTAGTCGCCATGGAGCGGTATTCTGCTTCAGCACTTGATCTGGCAACTACGCTTTGTTTCTTACTTTTCCGAGAAATCAAATTGCCTTCAACAAAGACACAATACCCAGAAGTAGATCTCTTATCAGCTAGACAACCAGCCCAATCAGCATCACAGTACCCAACAACTTTATCATGACCTTTATCTTCATATTCAAGGCCTTTTCTTGGAGATGCCTTGATATACTTAAGAATACGAATGACTGCATTCCAATGTTCTTGACATGGAGAATTGAGAAATTGACAGACAACACTAACTGCAAAGGAAATATCAGGCCGAGTGACTGTGAGGTAGTTCAATTTTCCAACCAATCTTCTATACTGCTCAGGATCTGAAAAGGGCTCCCCCTGATTTGGTAGAAGCTTGATACTTGGATCCATAGGAGTATCAACAGACTTTGAATTCAACAGAGCAGTTTCTTCAAGAATATCTAGAGCATATTTCCTCTGAGATATCACAACACCAGCTTTAGATTGGGCCACCTCGATTCCCAAGAAGTATCAAAGTTTCCCAAGATCCTTAGTCTAAAAATGATGACATAAATGTTGTTTCAATCGAGTGATCTCATGTCGATCACTGCCTGTGATGACAA
Organism: Gastrolobium bilobum; assembly: GCF_033153095.1. NCBI lineage: Eukaryota > Viridiplantae > Streptophyta > Magnoliopsida > Fabales > Fabaceae > Gastrolobium > Gastrolobium bilobum. Next base: position 59,642 of record NW_026895181.1, on the reverse strand, counting down.
TATCATCCACCTATACCACCAGATAAAATAGATCCAGAAGCAGAATGACGATAAAAGAGATAATGATCAGCTGCACTTCAAGTCATGCCAAATTGTTGAACAACACTGCTAAATTTACCAAACCAAGCTCTTGGAGATTGTTTGAGGCCATAGAGAGACTTACGAAGACGACAAACAAGCCCTGACTCCCCCTGAGCAACAAATCCTGGAGGTTGCTCCATATAAATTTCTTCCTCAAGATCACCATGAAGAAAAGCATTCTTGATATCCAGTTGGTAGAGAGGCCAATGGCGAATAGCAGCCATGGCAATAAAAAGGCGAACAGTAGACATTTTCGCCAAAGGAGAAAAAGTATCAATAAAATCCAATCCAAAGACTTAAGTGAAACGCTTCGCCACCAAGCGAGCTTTAAGACGATCAACTTGACTATTAGGTCCAACCTTAATAGCATAAATCCATCTGCAACCAACCACAGATTTTCCAGCAGGAAGAGCCACCAGATCCCATGTGCCATTATGATGAAGAGCACTCATTTCATCAATCATAGCTTGTCTCCATCCCGAATGTGAAAGTGTATCACCTGTAGTTTTAGGAACAGACACAGAGGACAAAGAGGAAAGACAAGCAGAATATGATGGAGAAAGACGATGGTAACTAATGTTGACTGTATACCTGGCCGGAGGGCGAGTATCACGAGTACCCTTACGAAGAGCAATGAGAAGGTCACTATCCGAAGGTGGGACCGAAGCCGTGGGAGGAGATGCAGTTGAATGTGAGTCCACAAATACATCTGAGGAACTATGCTCGATCTCATCAGCAGAGGAGGTGATAGAAGGAGAGTTAGAAACATGGACGGGTAAAGACGGAAGGTAAAGAAGGTCACCTGGGAAGGATGATTGTACAGAATCAGTGTCCACAAGAGTAGTATAAGTGTCCACAGGAGTAGTAGAGGATCCAAAAAAGGGAATTGATTCAAAAAAGGAGACATCCGCCGAGATAAAGTATCGACGTAAAGTGGGAGAGTAGCAACGGTAACCCTTTTGAGACCGAGGATAACCCAGAAAAACACATTTATGAGACTTGGGAGCTAATTTATCCAAACCTGAACCAAGATGATGAACAAAACACGTAGAACCAAACACATGTGGAGTTAAAGGATATAAAGCTTGATGGGGAAATAAAATAGACTGAGGTACCTTATGATTGAGAACAGATGATGGCATGCGATTAATGAGATAGCATGCAGTAAGTATAGCATCACCCCAGAATGTGTATGGAATATTGCCATCAATTAACAAGGCACGAGTGGTTTCAACCAGATGGCGATTCTTGCGCTCGGCTACACCATTTTGTTGAGGTGTATGAGGGCAAGATGTTTGATGAAGAATGCCATGAGATGAAAAGAATTGTTGAAATTGATGAGATAAGTACTCACATGCCTTATCACTACGAAAAGTACGAATAGGAATACCAAATTGAGTTTTTATTTCATTATAGAATAACTGAAAAATAAAAAACAACTCAGACCGCTTTTTCATTAAAAATAACCAAGTACATCTGGAATAATCATCAATAAAAGTAACAAAGTACTTAAAACCTAAAGTAGAAGAATGAAGACTTGGTCCCCAAACATCAGAGTGGACCACAGAAAAAGGAGAAATAGCTTGACGACTAAGACGACTCAGAAACGTACTACGAGTATGTTTCCCAAACTGACAAGACTCACAATTTAAAGTAGAAAGAGACGATAAATGTGGAACCATCTTCTGAAGCTTTGCAAGACTAGGATGGCCCAGACGAGAATGTATAGTAAGAGGAGAATTCACAGTGGAGCAGGCTGAAGAAGAGGGAACTAGTTGATAGAGGCCCTGAGACTCACATCCTTTGGTAATCTCCTTCCCCGAACTCCGATCTTGAAAGATGACAGAGGTTTTAGTAAAAGAAACAACACTGTCAATGGATTTGGTCAAACGACTAACAGAAAGTAAGTTAAAAGGAGAATCGGGAACATATAGAACATGATCCAGAGATAAATTGGGTAAAAGAAGAACCGTGCCAATCCCTCTTGATTGGACCAGAGACCCATTGGCCATAGTAATAGTGGGAAAAGAACCAGTAGTACAAAGGGAAGTGAATAAGGACTTATTACCAGAAATGTGATCAGAAGCCCCAGAATCAAGAGTCCAAGGGCCTATAGAGTGCAACTGAGAGATGCCAGCAAAAGAATTACCAGTGGGAGCAATGGATGCAGTAAGACCTGATGTTTGCTTCTCAGACCAGCAAGTCACAAATTCGTTCAGAAGAGCAGCTGGAGGTTGTGCACTGGAAGGTAACTCTGGAGCAGAGGTACTAGAGAAAGCCTGAGCAACATGATCATTCTGAGGAGGTGGAGGTGGCCGTCCATGAAGCTTCCAACATCGGTCAACAGTATGATTGGTCTGATGACAATGAGTTCATAATAGCTTTCCTTTAGAGAATCGACGTCCACGACCATACCCTTGAGCAGCAAGAGCGGAAGAGTCAACAAAATCTTCTCTACCTCCACGACCATACCCTTGAGCAGCAAGAGCGGAAGAGTCAACAGAATCCACTGGGGGTATATGCATCATAGGAGGTGCTGATGACGTAGAGGGCTTAAAGGGAATTCTAAGCAAGGTAGACATCACGGAATCCAGTGTAGGAACTGTAGCAGATCCCAAAATTTGATCCTGATTGGCAGATAAATGATCAGGCAAACCATATAAAATGAACAACATAAAAAGTGTATTACGTTGTTCCTGTTCCTTAGTAACATCACCAGTGAAAGGCAGAAGTTCATTAAGATCGTGAAGTAGACTCTGAGCTTTCCCTAAATATTCAGTCATAGGACAATGGAAGTCTCGAGGAGCAAAGGTAGTCATCAATTTCTGACACACACCATAGAGTCCTCTGGGTATCATTGATGTACAGTGCTTTTGCCTGACTCCAAACAGCTTCACAAGTTCTAGCAGGTCAAAAAATCTGCTTAATAGACGGATGAAGAGTAGCTTTAATGAGACTACACAACTGAGCATCAATCATCTTCCATCGTGTGCGCTCATTTTCCGCCCCAGATTCAGCCTTAGTGGTAAGATGGGATTGATAATTCTGCCCATCCAACCAAAGTCGCAGATCGGAAGACCAAGAATCATAGTTGGACCCATCCAATTTATCCACACTCAACGGAGCAAGGATATAATTTGAAAAAATAGAAGACTCCGACTTCTGTCCAACTGGAGTCCCAGAAACAGTGGAGACAGGAGAGTCCATAATCAAAATCAGAAAAAAAAATCAGAAAGTCAGATCACACAACTAACCGGTAGAAGAGGGATATGTACGTCAACGCAAAAAGAGGTCCAAACACCAAAACAAGACCAGATCCAGAACCTACGCAAGGAGACGAGAAGATCGCGACCAGCCACGGCCGGAGAGAAGCTCCAACGTGCCTCCACGCGTCGCCGGTGTGAAGAGAGTGGCCGAAATGTCACGTGCGCGCGAGGGCGTGTGTGACCTTGGATGAGGACATGACCGACGCCGTTGGAACCACGCTTCTGAGACGAGCACGACGGTATGTGGATCGCCGGAAACGGTAACTGGACGGTGGTGCTGGACAAGACAGAAGGTCTGCGGCTGTATGCGGAGAGAAAAACGTCCGAAAACTGACAATGAGATAGCTCCGAAAAAAATTTAAATGACGATGAACAGTGGGTTCACCGAAAAAAAAAGTTTCAAAGTTCCTTAGGCTCTTGATACCATGTAAAGAACCTTGGGATAATGTTGAGATGAGATATATAGTCCTACATTTGTTGTATGTAAAACTAATGTGGAGTTTATAAAGCCTTGGGCACTCCTCACTTTTGAGCTAGCTTTTGGAGTGGTGTATCCCAAGATTCTTTACAAATATAGCCATTAAACAAAATTCAAGTAAACTAATCACAATAATCTAAATTGTCAGAACAATCTAAACCCATGGAACAATAAAAGATAAGGCCACGTATCATTTCACGAACAACACGATAAAATGACATTAAATAAAAATGAAAAAATTCACAAGTTTCATGAATAGTACCCACAAAACCAAAGTTTCATTTAAACCAAAACTTCACGGATCACAAAAAATTTGACAATGCAAGGTTTCATTAAAACCAAAGATGTGAAATACTGAAATTGATTGTACCAGAATGTGAAAAATTGCAAACCATAATTAATGTCACAAAAGGTTGAACAAATTTACGAAAACCGAGATGCGAATCAACAGTGAAATAAAAGCAATTCACCTTACTTTAATGTGCACAAATTTCTCTGAAAATTTGATGAAAGCTTTTAGTTATTTCATGAAATACGATAAGTGCTAGAAAAATGCATGTTTTGTGTAGAAGAAGACACAAATAGCTCATCAAATAATACTGAACAAAGAGATACTGCCAGCACTCCTCTCAGCACAAGTAAAAAATTAATAATAATGATTTAAGAAATGCACCAAGAATGCCAAAAAGAAACTATAAGAGACACTCATGTTCACGTGTCATGGCAAAACCAAGTCTACGATGTTTACACAAATCGCCTCATCTTTGTACATTTGCTAAGGACCTCACTAGGGAATGCATAAACCCCTCCTGGCCTTTCTCTTTATGTTGGCTTAAAAAGCTAATACTTTTTAATTTTTCCAAAAAGGAGAGGAAGAAACATAACTATGAACAAATCGAGATTTATACTTGCACCGTAAACAAAAATTGTTTGATCGAGAATGTCATATACTTTTCAAATCATTTGATTGCAGTATGAAATAAATATAACTTCTTGATTGAATTAATGCAAAAAATTGATGCATAAATTTTGCAAACTAATCGTATTAGTTTGTTACAATAGTTGTTGGGAAAACTCGGTTCCCTCAGATCGGCTTAGGGGCCTTTGTGCGGAAGTCAATCAACAAGATCCTGATCTCGGATCTCGGCAATACCTTGGCCTGAATTTCACCAGGTCAGGCAGCAGAGCGGAAATATCAAAATGAAAAATCACAAAACAGGAGACAGAGAGAGAGAGAGAGAAGAAGAACACAACCAGATTTAACGTGGGAAAACCTTCTTCAATGAAGAAGTAAAAACCCACGGGACCTAGTCCAGATCAAAAATCCACTATGAAAATAATGGTTACAAATAATCATAATCACCAATGTGGTGGTTAACTCAACCTCTCCAACAATGGTGATAATCAAACTACCCTAGAGATGTTTCACTCAAACTCTCTCTAGAGATCTCTCAAATGCAAAGCATAAAGCTTTGCTCAAATAATTTTCTCTCAAATATTTGTTAAATAAAATTCTCTCATATATGTGACATAGCCTCCACCCACAACTAATGAGTGTATATAGAGGAGGTGGAAATTAGGGTTAGGGTTTTTAGGAAATCCCTCAAATCGGCTTGGGCTTAGCATTGAAGGAGGAAGCCCAACAAATCTCCCCCTCCGACTTCAATGTGTCGGCTTCAGCATCAACCCGACTCCTTCACAACAGTCTTCAAATTTTCTTGTTGGAACCGACTTCGTCATCATGTCGGACCAATTTTGGTCAATGTGCACCTTGATGAGTTCAAGCTCTCCACCTTCCATCACATCCCGGATCCAGTGATACCTCACATCAATATGTTTAGTGCGGGAGTGATAGGTTGAATTCCTCGCAAGATGGATTGCACTTTGATTGTCACAACCCAGCTCGTACTTGTCTTCATCCACAACATCTCTTTGCTTGCCTCAGTAGCGACAATGTACTCAGCCTCAGTTGTCGATAGTGCAACACATTTCTGAAGTCTTGATTGCCAAGAGATAGCTCTTCCGGCAAATCTCATCAAATATCTTGTAGTCTACTTCCCCGAGTCGGCGTCTCCCCCTAAATCAGAATCCGAGTAGCCTTGCAACTCGGCTTTGCCTTCTCCAAATCTGAGACATAAGTCGGTCGTACCTCAGAGGTACTTGAAGACCCACTTTACTACTTCGCAGTGCTCTTTGTCGGGGTTTGACAAATACCGGCTTACCATTCCAACAGCATACGCCAAGTCGTGTCTAGTGCAAACCATTGCATACATCAAGCTTCCGATGGCGGATTGGTAATGGACCTTCATCATCTCATCTTTGTCTTCATCAGATCTCGGACATTGCTTCTGGTTCAGCTTTATGTGTCTGGCAAAGGGGGTGCTCACTGTTTTGGCTTTGTCCATGCTGAATCTCTTAAGAATCTTCTCAATATATTTCTCTTGACTCAGCCACAGTAGCTTCTTCTGTCTATCTCGGATGATCTGGATTCCGAGAATCTGCTTTGCAAGGCTGAGGTCCTTCATTGCAAAGGACGAGCTCAACACCTTTTTCAGGGCGGCTATCCTCGATTTGTCTTTCCCTACAATAAGCATGTCGTCAACATATAACAATAAAATCAAAAAATCTCTGGCCTCATACCTCTTCACAAATACGCAATGGTCGGCTTCTGTCTTTTCAAAATTATGATCAGTCATGAATGATTCAAACTTCTTGTACCACTGCTGAGGTGCTTGCTTCAAGCTATAGAGACTCTTCTTCAACCGACATACCAAGTCTTCTTGGTCTGGAGCTCGGAACCCTTCAGGTTGCTCCTTATATATTTCTTCTTCTAAATCACCATGAAGAAATGTCGTCTTCACGTCCGTTTGTTCTACCTCGAGGTCCATCGAAGCCATGTGGCTAACACGGTTCGGACCGAGGTCATTTTCACCACAGGAGAAAAAATCTCCTCAAAATCTACTCCTTTCTTCTGATTGCAGCCTTCCACTACAATCCGGGCTTTGTATCTCGGCTTTTGCCCGTTCTCTTCATTCTTAATCTTGTAGACCCAATTATTTTTCAGAACTCGTCTTCCTTTTGGCAACTCAGTCAGCTCATAAGTCTGATTCTCGTGCAGAGACTTCATCTCGTCTTGCATTGCCTTTTCTCATTCTTCTTTCTCTAAGCTCGTCACAACCTCATCATAACTCTGAGGCTCACCGTCTCCAGCAACAACGGTGTATTCATCATATGGGTATCTCGTAGAGGGTCTTCTTTCTCGAGTTGGATATCTCGGCTGTTCTTCAGCTTGAGAACCCGGTTCATCATTCTCATCCCGGATCTCACCATCAACTCGGACCTCAATGTGTTGGTCATCTTCAGCTTGTTGCTGGTCATCAATTTCTTCATGTTCATGATTTTCTCCCCCCGCTTCAGCTCGGACAGGAGGGACGGGTTCTTCACGTCTGACAGTAACCCGGACTTTGGGCTTCGAGATGTCATGAATGTTCTCATACTCATGAAAGATCACATCTCGGCTTCTCACGATCTTCTTATTGATTGGATCCCAAAGTCGGAACCCGAACTCATATCTCGGCGAACCAAGATAAATGCATTTTTTAGTCTTTGCATCAAGTTTGGCCCTTTCATCTTTTGGGATATGCACGAAAGCTTGGCATCCAAACACTTTCAGTTGATTATAGGACGCTTTTCGACTTGTCCAGACTTCTTCTGGAATTTCTCCTTCAAGTGGCTGTGATGGTGAGAGGTTGATCAAGTCAACAGCTGTTTTGACGGCTTCTCCCCAGAATGATTTCGGCAATCCGGCATTGGACAACATACTTCGGACCTTCTCTTCAATAGTTCTATTCATCCTCTCAGCAAGTCCATTCAACTGTGGAGTCTTGGGGGGTGTCTTCTCAAGTCGGATCCTGACCGTTCTGCAATATGTATCAAAAGAGCCGCAATACTCACCACCATTATCAGATCGAACCATCTTCAATTTCTTGCCAGTCTCCCTTTCAACCATCGCATGGAATTCTTTAAAGGATTGGAGTACCTGGTCTTTAGACTTCAACAAATATACCCACACTTTGCGGGAGTGGTCATCAATAAATGAAACAAAATAATGAGCTCCTCCAAGGGATCTTTCTGACATGGAGCAGACATCAGTATGGACGAGGTCAAGAATATACCTGCGTCGTCTAGGTTGATCCGGTCTCACAAAAGAAACCTGGTGCTGCTTTCCAGCTAGGCAATGTGTGCAACTTTCCAACGCTTGGCCTTTCAACCCGGTCAGTAATCCTTTCTTGTTCAGGATCTGGAGCCCTTTCTCGCTCATGTGGCCGAGGCGCTTGTGCCATAGCTCCAAGCTAGGTTCATCTCGGACAAAATTGGCTTCTCCGCCATTGATCTTTCCTTGCATCACGTATAAGGAGCCTTCCTTCTTACCTCAGGCCACGATCAAGTTTCCCTTGGCTAGCTTCCATCTAACACTACCGAAGTAGTTCACTAACCAGGCATCATCAAGTTTTCCTACTGAGATTAGGTTCAAACGCATGTCAGGTACATGCCTCATATCCTTCAACACAAGTCGGCATCCGACATTCGTGGTCAGAGTTACATCACCGACACCAACAATCTTGCTGGTCACTTGAGTTGAAAAAACCACCTAGATAAGAGGAGAAAAAACCTTTGTGTGGAGTAACGTGGAAGGAGGCACCAGAGTCAACAATCCAGGTGCAGTCATCATATGCAACATTCAAATAATTATCCTCACCAAGGAGGAATATCTCGGCATTCGAGTTGGCAGCCACCGCAGTGGTGCTCTTGTCTTCCCTCTTCTTGGGAATAATCTGATCTGGCTTTACAGAGCCGTTCTTCTCATCATTCTGTAAGGTCCAGCAGTCTGGCTTCTTATGGCCTGTCTGTCCACAGTAAAAGCACTTCAACTCATATTTCGGCTTTGACCGACCTCTGGACTTGTCTCGTCTGTCACGACCTCTACCCCGACTTTTGCTTCTACCTCGGGAGTCAGTTTTTCCTTTGTTCTCAACAACGTTGGCCTCAGACGTGCTCGAAACACCTCGTTCTCTTCTCCTGACTTATTCGCTCAGGAGGCTGTCTGTCACGACATCCATCTTCAACTTTCCTTCTGGAGCTGAATTACTCAAAGTCACCACCAGAGTATCCCAGCTTTCTGGCAGCGAGCTCAAAAGCAGCAAAGCCTGCATCTCATCATCAATTTTCATCCCAGATTTTGACAACTGATTCACAATACCTTTATAGGTGTTGATGTGTTCAATCATGCTCATGTCGTCCTTATATTCAAGCTTCACAAGTCGGCGAACCAGGTATGCTTTATTCCTGGGAGTCTTCTTCTGAATCATGGACTCCAGCTTCGTCCACAACTCATACGCATTCGTGAATTCGGACACGTGCTCAAAGAGGCTTTTATCAATATATTTCCTGATCGTGGCTACCGCCTTCAGACTCAGGATCTCCCACTCCTTATAGGTCTTGCCTGCTGGTCTCTCATCAAGGATAATGGGCTCATGTAAATCTTTGCAGTAGAGAGGATCTTCCATCATCGGTCTCCAATAAGTGAAGTTATCTGCGGCCAACTTGAACATGTCTCCATCAATGGTTATGCCACTGGTCTCCATCTCGTCTCCCTCAGAAGCCGTCGAACTCGGGCTCTGATACTACTGTTGGGAAAACTCGGTTCCCTCATATCGGCTCAGGGGTCTTTGTGTGGAAGTCAATCAACAAGATCCTGATCTCGTATCTCGACAATACCTTGGCCTGAATTTCACCAGGTCAGGCAGCACAACGGAAATATCAAAATGAAAAATCACAAAACAGGAGAGAGAGAGAGAGAGAGAGAGAGAGAGAAGAAGAAGAACACAACCAAATCTAAAGTGGGAAAACCTTCTTCAATGAAGAAGTAAAAACCCACGGGACCTAGTCCAAATCAAAAATCCACTATAAAAATAATGGTTACAAATAATCAGAATCACCAATGTGGTGGTTAACTCAACCTCTCCAACAATGGTGATAATCAAACTACCCTAGAGATGTTTCACTCAAACTCTCTCTAGATATCTCTCAAATGCAAAGCATAAAGCTTTGCTCAAACAATTTTCTCTCAAATATTTGTCAAATAAAATTCCCTCATATATGTGACCTAGCCTCCACCCACAACTAATGAGTATATATAGAGGAGGTGGAAATTAGGGTTAGGGTTTTTAGGAAACCCCTCAAATGGGCTTGGGCTTTGAAGGAGGAAGCCCAACAATAGTTTCGTTTCAAAATAGACATGAACTAAAAGACGATGCATATAGAACGACAAAAAAATATTAAGAACTGATTTTTGGATCCAGAAAAATATACAAAAAAACAAATTCTCCTTGGTCCAAAAAAAATGAAAACACAAATTCTTCTTTAGTATTATTCCTTGAAACCTCACGTCATATATCTATAGAAAGATTTTAACATGTAAAATAAAAGCCCTAGGTTCTCAAGTCAATCGAAAACCAAAAGAAAAATTTCACAAATAAATGAGTAAGGTTTTGACCTTTATGATAAATAAATAAAAATCAATTTCTTTGATTCCATCAACATGGATTTTATAATCATACACACATGGCTCTGATACCAAATGAAAGATTTATAATTCCAGGATCATGTATATGATTATAAAATACCCAAATAATATGAAATCAAAATATGAGATTATGCGTACCTTATATTGGGTTATGACAAAGCCGGAGGAAAGTGGAGTTAATTCCAGGATCTTCCTCTCTAAGACCTATTTCGAAAGTGGTACCCTCAGCGATGGGAACATTACGGCTCATTGGATTTAATCCCAATATAAATAGGCTAGAGAGGGGACCTAGCAAAATACCCTAAAAAGAGTTTGTGTCCACTGTATAACACCTCGTATTTCTAAAACGTATAATTATATATGAAAATAAGGATTATGGGTAGTGAAAATCCTGAAATTAAGGCCAAAATACAAAGGAAAGGTAAAACGATAATTAGCCAAAAACGTAACCCTACGAAAGTAAAATTGAGTAGGACGTCTCAAATGAGAAAACTAACCCTGGAAATGGATTCAGAGCGAAAAATTGAGTGGTTAGGCAAGTTTCTGAAAAAATGGTGAATAATGTTTTTACTGGCTAAAAATATCGCGGTATAGTTGCACCGCAAAGCGTGTCGAATGAATTTTGAGCTATAGGTTTGAATATAAGTTAAAAATGGTACTTAAGATTAGGAAATATGATTTTTGAGGAAAATTGATGGAAATTGGAGTGTTTAGGGAAGCGTGCCAACAGCGCGCATAACAGCTTAAAACTGCGATTTCTTCGAACGACCGGAAAACTCCGGATTCATCTGATCATGGGCAATTAAAGGACAATGGTTAATGTTAAAAATTAGAGTTTCTAAATAGTTTATGAAATTATGGACGTTTAGTGGAATATGCGAGAGATTTGAATTCGTTTGAAATCACGTGAGGTGGCAGTGGGGCCCACCTCACTTAAGTGGACTTGGACACATGGCAAGACACCAAAAATCAAAATTTTCTCTCTCCTTCTCCTCCCTAACAGCTGTGGCCTCCATGAAAGGATGAGGAAGCTTTGCTTCAAAAACAAAATCAACCAAAACTCATCCAAGACTCACTCAAATCCAAAAGTGTTGAACATCAAAGTTGTTCTAAATTACCTTGTGAGCAACTTTCCTTACATGTGTGAGCCACGAAATTGAGTGATAGAGGAGATCATATCCCTCCTTTGGGTGGCAGTTTTGTGAATTTTGGTGGCGGTTTTGGACTGTTCAAAGGTTGAAACTCATCCTTGGGTGGCCTAATAGTTGATTGGTGGTAAGCTTTCTCCTCCAATTTATGGTTTTGATTTGGATTTAATTTGTGACATAGAGTGGGTTGTATGAACTGATGTAATTAGAGAGCTCAAATAGAAATTGCGTATTAGACAAATGTGGCTTAGAATGATGTTTTAGAGTGATTGATGTCATAAAAATTATTGATGAATTTATTGGTAACTTAGTCAAATTTTGGAATGGAATAATTCGTAGAATGGTGTTGTGATGGTGTAGGATGGAAAGTGGGACTTAAAATAGTGTTGTGATGACCTTAGAATGCCAAAGGAAAATGAAAATAAAATTTAGAAAAATATTTTGTAATTTTGGCCTAATATGGCCGAACCTATGTGTAGGGAGGGAGTGAATTTTGGTGCTTTGTAATCTCGTAGATTGCACCGTGTGTTGATGATCCTTGTGTGATCATTGTAGGTTGCCTCTCGCGGAAATGAACTCGGAACTGTGAGCTTGGTGGGTTGCCTTTGGTCCCGGACCAAAGGGATTTTGGCATTTCTTGTGAACCAAGCTCGGTGATACTGTGATTTGGAGCTATCAAGCGAAATAGATTATTCATGTAATCCCTTGGTACTGGGGTTTGATCCCGGTGTGTCCTCCACCATGCCCGTTGAGGGTAGTGGTTGGAGGTGTATGTTGGTAATGTAGTATAACATGTTCATGCATTATGGTATGTTAGTGGTACATAGGATGTACCGAGTCTCTAGCCAGTAGACAGTTGTCTTCGGGCGTTACGGATTTCCACTGGATATGTCTCCATGAGGGAGTTCCAGTTGACCTGGGGTCGTGGTGTGTCATCCGGAGAGGAGCACACTAGGAAGTCTCGGGTGTATATGGATGGAGGGTGCCTTGGTCGATGTTCTGGGAACACTTCCTTGGATGAGAATCCGTAGGCTATATGCTGAGGCCAATAGGCCAGGCGTTGCGTGGCTTTGGCATTGACCATTCCAGCTTCGTCGTATTTTGTTCCCTATGCTTCCCTACTTCACTAAATCCCTTGCTTTATCCCGTTTTAATGTTGTATTATATTATTGATATGCATCGAAGTGAGCCATTGGGCGGAGTAATCTCTAGAACCTCTGGGTTACTGAGATATATTCGTATATCTCATCCCGTCTTGGGGACTTTATTTCAGGTGGTAGCAGCGGGATTGGAGAAGTCCGTAGGTTGAGTATGAGAGCTTGTACTTATTTTGCATTTTGTGGCCATTTGGCCTAGGCTAGACCTAGGTCATGAACATTGTGTTGAGCTAGGATTATTCACATTGTCATTTTGTTTATGTCACTCTTGGCTAACTCTAGCTATGATTTATCATGTTTTATTTGAGATTTATGATGTTGTAATTAAAGTTGTAAATTGTAATATGTACATTGGAGAAGATGTAATTTGTCTTATAGAGACTTTATATAATATTGAAGCATGGATATGATGAAACGGCAATAGGCCTATTCTAGGATTTGATTTATGTTTTATGTCAAAGAAATGCATGCAAAGGAATTAATGTGATTGAAATAGTTTAAGAGTTGATAATCTAATTGTTAAGTTGTAAAGTGAACTTATTGATATAAATTGTAAAGGGTTGTAAGAGCACCAAGGTATTGCTGGTCCTTGAGTGCCACCCATGTTTATTAGGTACAAATTGTGGTTAGATGACACACCTTTAAAGGTGGGATATGTTGAAAAAACAAAGGAGACTCTGGCAAAATTTCTAGAAATTGGAAGAATTTGGATGAACTTTGGGAGAGCATATCTCCCTCCACTAAGGCCCAATAGGGACGTGCCATACATCAATGTAAATCTTGAGATGTCAAATACCTTGTGTCAAAATTTGAGAACGAAAGGAGAAACACGAAGCCCTGTAGAAGCCAGTGAGCACAGACTGCTCAAAATGCCCTTGCACATGGGGTTGTCTCTGGCAGTTTTTGGGAAATTTATTCCTGCTTCATTTCTTGGTCAAATTAGGTGCATGATGTCAAATTGAAGCTTTAGGTGTCTAGTTTACTGCATAAAAATTTGAGAGCAATTAGTGAAGTGAATTTTCCAAAATCATTGAGAGAGTATGGGCTGTTTGGAGCCCTGTTTGGGGTTGGCTGACAGATTTGCCTGTCCAACTTCAAACAGTGATAACCGGAGCAAACGAGAACTTTATGACTCGTGTGATAGCTTGTTAGGAAGATAATTAAGTTTAGAATAACATACTAAAAGTGCGCACTTACAGATTTTTCGCAGTAATTAAAAGACCGAACCATGTTCGGATAGGTAGAAAACATAAAAGTGAAATTTAGGCTAAGTGGGTTTATGGGAATCCCTTAGTGACTTGAGAGGAGTGTTATATGATATCTAGGAATGTTAAATTATTATTCTGCAAAGAGTATCAGTTATGGTCACATCTTTTATTTATTACGTTTTATTATTGTTTTAAATGTTCGCGTAATAAAAAGAAAAAAGTTTACTCGTATTTTTATAAATGAATTGATGTGATTGTAACTGCGCTTAATATCATAATTAATGTTAATAACACCGGTACATAACGGGTTGTTACATTTTATGGTATCAAAGCAGTTTACTAGGGAACTATGAATGTTGTATGATTGGGTTAAGTGTTGTATAGTTGTATGTAGACTCTTATTGATTATTGCATATGTGATTCCTTAGTGTGGGTCTGATCAACTCATTCCTTTGTGTTATATGTGTGGTCATCATAAGAAGCCTGCGTGGCAACCCTGGAGCACCTAATGCACGTCCTTGGCCTGATGTTGTGGCTGTAGTGTTGACTACTCCATGGACAGAGACAACGGTAAGTAAAATATGAATATTAGAGGACTTAAGGAAAATAAACTTAGATGTTTTGTCTGACCCTTTTATGTACAGTGTTATCATAGGTGAAATTGTGGTATTATGGATAGTAAAGATAATTGAGATGGGTTAATATCATGAAAATAGTATTGGTAAACCTCCTATATATATGTGTAGAGTTAGTTAAAACAATTATTTACTGGTGGATTTGGTGAATTGACTTCATTACGGTGAGTGATTTGGAACCTGATGAATTACTGAAAAATGTGAACATGTATGCTTAGGTATGAGCTTGAATATTTTGATGTTTTACTAGAAAGTTATAAGTCCCTGATTTGAGGGCGTCCACTTGAATGAAATGAGGTGGTTAATGTATAGGAATGAATTGAATATTTGAAATTTGAACATGAGAGATGTGACCACTTGGAATGATTATGCTAGTGAAGTGTTAATTTGAGATATATTGAAATAGGAAATTTAAATCCATAAAGATATAGTATTGACTAAATATAGGTAAGAAGAATTGATTATGTATTATGTGCATAAAGATATGTTAATTTGTTACTTTCAAGTGCAATGTGTTGATGATTATGCAACGGAAGACTTCTGTTTTGACATGAGGAGTTACCATAAACATCCTGACAAAGTCCTGAAAATTTTTGGATAGTTTTGCTGTTGAAATAACTTTTTAATTGCTATGACCTGCCCTCCTTAGTATATTTCTCCACTACAAGCTGACTGTATTGGTATTACCATTGCTATTGTTTTTCCTGTATGTGAATATATTGACATCTCAAATTCTTGGGATCTCATATTGCATCCGTGCATCAGTGAAAAGTATGATTTCTACATTATTTTGATTTGAGCCCAAGTTTTCCTTAAATTTTTAAAACCCAATGGCCGGGTACCTGTCTGGTGTAATCCAAGTGTTGTTTACATATTGATAATAATTTCTGTATCATAAGGATATTGCTATATTTATATGTTAGTTTACTGTTGTTGAATGCTTTATTCTTAGTTTCTCCTTCTTTTCCAATGAAGTATGTGAATGTTGTAATGGTTAGGAATAGGCATGTTTTGATTTGTCATAATAAATTCATTTCGTTGTTTTCTGTACTTCAATAGCATTCGGTGATAGTGGAGTTATATCCAAATGATGTGTTTGGGGATAATATATATATGTCATGCTCAACGAAATGCACTCTGATTCTTTGTTTCTTTTCATTGGTTTCCTAATAAATTTTTGGTTTATTTATCTCATCCTGGACTATTGATGAGAACTCTTAACCAACATTGGGTTGATTATATGATTCATCTTTGATAGGAACCAAAAGGCGGAAATAAGAAAAGAAAAAAAAAATCTGAAACGATGTGATCGATTGCATTCGGGTTATGTTTAGTTAGGGAACATTGTATGGAATGTGCTTGAGGTTTCTGCAGGGAGATTCCATACCCATGTGACTCATGATGGAGTGAGCGAAACTTTAGCAAATAAACAAGTGAGGTTCTTAATTGAAAAGTATGACTTGTTGGACGTAGAATGGATATAGGATGATGAGGGTTAATTGTTACAAATTGGTGTAGCTCTTCGCATTAAGCTAGGTCTTTTTTTTATTAAACTATTAATCAAATCTTAAATATTATGACTAGTATAAGTGTTCCTTTAAAGCCTTTCAAGCCACGTATCCTGAATTAATCTTATGGGTATGAAGAAGTTTGGGGACAAACTTCAAAATAAGGTGGGTAGAGTGTAACATTCCGCTAATTTAGGAAATTATACATATATATGTTAGTTAGGAAGATAGAAGCCTACTTTGAACTCGAAATGTATATATACTTATTTAGAGTGGACTTAATTTGAATCATGGGAAATTATGTTAATTATGATTATGATGTTATGAATTGAAACTCTAAGTTAAAGAGGATAGAATTAACTTAATCCTAGTATATAAATTTTGGTTATTAACTAGAAAGTATAGGGAATCAATTTAAATGCGATGATGGAGGAGTACATACTCAACAAATACGAAAAATTAGCATGAGTAGGATAGGATTAAAATTTTAAGTACAATGGGTATAATGACCGAGTTAATCCTTAGTGGGTATCTGAAATGATAGTAATAGAATACACAAAAAAAATAGCTATTAGTATTTCTCATGTATTAGGTGACCTATTAGAAAATAGATTTGAACCCACAGGCCCTTATTAGATCGACCCAAGAGCCAGGATGCACCCTAACCAGTCCAAAAAAATGTATTCCTACATTCCTACATGTGCATGGGTAGAAAAAAAAAATTCTGATCTAATGTTTCTCATCCTCAACCAATTCAGCCTATGCATGTCTCTTACGTGTCAAACTAAATCCCTTTCATTCCATTGCATGTCCGCCAACTATACGCTAAGAGACACCTTGAGTTCTTTCCCAGGTTCGGTCAAGGCACATGGTTGAGCAACGAATCATCTTTGTGTCACAAAGCTGGATGCCCCTCTCTGTCCGCAAGGAAAACCGTAAAAACCAGACTGGATTCATCTCCTTCTAAATTTGAATAAAACACAACCATTCTTCACCTCCGCTAGCCGTACATCATCAAAGGGAAAGAATCAAACTTACATGTTCCTCCTTCCATTTCCATCTCACTGTTCCTTTCTTCTCACATCGATTTAAGGAGGATTTCCCTCTTCTCCTCGTTGGCCAGCTAAAGTCAATCATCACCAAGGAGGTGAGATATTTCCTTATCTCCTTGTTCCCCACCTCATGAACCGGTTTCGATAGGGATTTTTCCCTTGCATGCAGTTGTAGAGCGTGGTCCTTGGAGGGGAAAGGTAGCACATTTACATAACCTTTGGCCACTGCTCCCTTCAAGCGATTAGTAAAACCTTGGAGTACATTCTTGGTGGCTGTAAACCGAAAATCGAGTCCCCATCTCACACCACTGTTCGGTTTCTTAAGGTATGTTAGGAGAAAATATATTTTGTTATTTGATTCCCTTTCCATTCTGTTCAAGTAGCGAACAACAAATCTCTCGAGGAATGCAAACCTTTGAACCGATTTGGTGAGCTAGAGAACTAGATTTCTCTAAGTTGTAGACTGTTCGCTGAATCATACAGAAAAATTGTAGCTTTGTATCTGTTCAAGTTTAAGTATACAGTATGCCTACAAAGCTCATCTTAGTGCATCATAGGTCTTGTAGGAGTGATTATGTAATGAAAGAAATTAGGAACACTTAACTTCAAGCAATTAGTGAAACATTGGGTACATAATTGGGGGCTGTAAATCGAAAACCAAGACTTCCCTGCTCACTGATCAGCCGTGCATTTGTATTTAAAGGGTTAGATTTTTGTTACTTATACTCTTTTAATTCTGCTCTTATGTACAGCCTAGTCCATAGTACATGCAAGTTAAAGGGTCGATTTTATGAACTTGGGGTATGATTCAGTTGAAATTAGGAACTGCTCATGTAGTTAAAAAATAACTTATTAGACCTTGCATATGTTTAGAATTAAACAAACAGCATGTTCTTGAGATCCTCTTAGCACACCCTAGACCTCGTAGGAATGAGTATGTAAATAAATTAATTGTGAACACCTAATACAGCCTAACCGATCCTGAATGCATGAGGGGACTTGTAATTTTGTTGTTAACAATTGTGGTATCAACCTTTAATCAGAGAATTTATCTAAGTTAGGAATTGGTTAGTATAAAAAGCATGTTAAACCAATTAAAACGCAAGAACTTGGAAGGCATAGAAATGGCATATGAATGATAGAATAGTTGAATAAAATTCTGATTTGTGTGCACTTGATTAGGTGCGCATAAACTTTGAATGTGGACCGAGTTCGCTGTTGTTTGATGTATATTTGCGTGGACACAAGGTATGTGTTAGGCGGTATTACCTGATGTGACTATTGACTAGTGTATGAATTGTGAATTGTTGCTCACATGTGCCTTATGGTTATTCTGCCATAAATGATGAAATTATTTTGCCTATCAAAATGTTATGATTATGGAAATTTTGTTATGAAAAGAAAGAATGGCTTGGCAGTATGGCATCCAATGTACATGAAGTATATGTTATGAAATGATGATATATGCATGCACCGTACATCATACCGCACTTGTCTTTCTGTTTGTGTGTGACAGCATAGCATGGCATGCATGTACCAAATTCATGTTAATCTTGAGTCTTAGAATAGTTATCTACAGGATCATGTGATTGAGCACGCATCATATAGGCATCCCTTGATATCAGGGTACTGGGACAGTTGGCGTCAGTCCGCATAGGCCACAGTGGAATTCCCCAAATGATGGTGCCGTGCATGGAATTTGCACTGTGTATGCACGCGCACGACGGTGCTATGAGCGTGATGAAGGCGTTATATACGCAATATGATATATGATGAAAAGGATTTCATGTTGGAAGCGACTGTTTATAATGTTGTGCCTAGTTTAATACTGTTGTATTATTGGTTTTGTTGTCACACTACTGAGATTTTTCTCACCCCTTTGGGGCTGCTATTTTTATAAAATGGCAGGAGGACGTAAAAGCTTTTGAGGACTTGGATATTTGCTGTTGGTTTCTACTGTTGGGCATGCTGCTGTGATTGTATTAATTTCATGGATGACTGTACTAATTGTGGATGTTTAAATTATTAGTGAACTATGTTTGCATCCTGTTTTAAGACTTTTAAGAACAGCAAGTGTTTTGAAACGGATTTCAGAACCGTTTTTACGAAAAATGATTTATGACGTTTTGAAAGCTAAGTTAAAACTGTTTGTGCGAGCATTTTGTAGGTTGGTGTCCCGGGGCTGCGGACCTCTGATTTTCTTATAATTTATATGCACGCGTAGCCCCAGGTGTCTAGTTTATATTCTGAAAGCTAGATTTATTATGACTTTTGAAAGTCAGGTCGTTTGATATAAATTCACTGATTTTAACTCTCGCCTTACGAGTTATGTTTCGAGGGGCTGACGACCTTCAAATTACTATTATTTATATGAACGCGAAGCCCCGGATGTATAGTTTCTAGATTACAAAGAATATTTTTTTGAATCATTGAAGTGAATTTTATACGAATTTTTAAAGACAGCAAGGTCTGCCAGGAAAGTTATATTTTCAGTAGTTGAGAAATTTTGAAAGTATACTCTGATTTTTGTGACGAACCCGATTTCAATTATAAGTTTTTAATTGGCATTGTAAAAGTGATTTTCAGTCTCTAAAATATGATTAAAGAACTCTAATCCGCTTAGCAAACAACTCTCTTGGATGCATACAAGGGAGGGTGTTACAATATGATATAGTATCTTGAGATGGACACTCATGACCAAATGTCGATGATTACGAAATTGAGGTATAAATAAGTGGAACATATATTTAAATTACAACATTGGCATTGAATGATAAGTAAAAATGGTTAGTTGGAAAAAATATTATGCATGACGCCTGTGATGCGGAAGTCATTGATGGATGTTGTGTTTAGTCTTTGAGATGGCTAAGTTGATAAGTAGATGAACAATGAGTGTAAATTATAAATATGACGTTGTAGATGGAAAGATTCATGAATGAAATTGTGGGTGAAGACCTCGAAATGACTGATAGGAAGTATGAACTTTGATGAGGGTTGTTAATCCCTGTATCACTATGAGAAAATATAGTGAAAATTATCTAAGAAGATGTGTGTAAGAACCCGCACCGTTAATTAAGGAAATTAATAAATAAATGTGAGAAATAGGAAATGATTCCATAATTGGCCCTAATAATTATTATGAGGCTTTAATAATTATAACAAGTGATTAAGAATGCTGAAAGTCGCTTTTCTGACGAAAAGTGCAGATACCGGTTCTGCTACACGGTATAAATGCATACCGATGAAGTATCCTGGAAAATTATTATAAGTGCATGAATATTCCTAGAATATTATATAGGACTTGTAAAACAAGTTGCAAGTTAAAATAATGAGAACTGGTGCCAGAACTGATACTGGCTATGGAAAAGCGCGTACCGAAAAGGTGCTGCGAAAAATAAAATAAAAATATGATAAATCTTGTAAAATTGAGTAGGTTCAGAATCCTTAGTTTCGGATTAAAATGCTAAGCGTAAAAATTAGCGATAATACTGTGTGTTTAATTCCTATAAATACACTTATTTGCACAAAACCCTAGACATTCCTATTGTCCCTGCGTGAGACTCCTTGGGTGGCTGACCAGAAACACTATTCCATTGGCCTTCTCCTTCATTTGTTGAGCTTTGAGGCCACTTCCTTCATGAATTCTTCTCCTAAACACTTGGTGTGGGTGAGAGTTAGCTTTGGGGCTGTGTTGTTGGCCTTCTTTTGAGTTGAGGGTGTTGTCTTGTGTGAAGGTGTGGGGCTGAGTTAGTGGGTTGTTGTGTTGGGGCCTTGGTCTTGGTTGTTGAAGCTCCAAGTGCTAATTTTTGTGAAGAAAAACCAAGTCTTGCTTGCCATTTTCGTTTTCTGTACAAGTCAGTGTTTCGGGAGTTGTTGGTGAGCTCCATGAGCCATTGCTTTGCTGTTTAGAACTTTGGTAAGCCTTATCACCATGATCATGAGTTTAAGTGGTTAAAAATGGAACCTTGATGCATGTAATAAACTTAAGATCATAACCTAAGGTTGGGTAATGTTAAACACACCTTAAATCGTATGTTTAAGCTTCTGTATGCTTGAAATGTACCACCTTTGGGAAGGATATCTCGCGAAATGCAGAACTGCATTCTGTCGCAAAATATCCGGATATGATATCTGGATATTGATATTCGGATATGGGGATCTTAATATCCAGATATTGGCAGAGAGATATCCGGATATTGATATCCGGATATGCCACCAACAAATATCCGGATATTCTGGGTTTTCGTGGACAGTGATGATACTGTTCATACAGATTTCTATATATGGGTTTGTGGACCCATGATGGGTTATGTTGAACCTCTATAATAATTAACTAAGTCAGAATCTAATTGATTGAGGGCTTGTGGCTTTGTGAGGAGCCTAAAGACGTAAAACGTAAGAGAAAGGCATTTTCTTTTATAGTATGCTTGTAGAGTATGTATATTGATGTAATAATTGGTCTAAACAGATTGTGATCTTGCTGTTTGTGGACTTTGAGATTGTGTGGACTCTTGGTTTGGATAGCTAGCTTGTAAGGTAAGCTTTCGTGTCCTCGGTTTAGCCATTGTTGGTTCCACCATGTCCCATGGGAGTATGGTTATATGCATGATGTTGTATTCATGATATATTGGTTTGTGAAATGCTGTTGAGCTGTTATATGCGAGTGCCTTTATGATATGCATGTGGTGTTCAACCTATACGGTAAGCCTGAGTATGTGGTACATACAATAGGGTGAGGCTGTGGGTGAGGTGCAAGCGGTGTTCCTTGTACTAACTGCAGGTAATAGACGTATTCCTGCATTTCTCTGGCCAGTAGAATAGTTGTGACATACATGTCATGAATATCTGTTGCACTGCATAGCTTTGGAACTTATACTATTAAAGTCTTTTAGAACTTATATTGCACATGTAAGTGAGCTTGGAGTGGAAGATCCTTGAGGACCCCTTGCCTTACTGAGATTTCTTGTTTAGAGATCTCACCCCACGTTTGGGGCACCATTTCGGGTTCAGGTAGTGCGGGGGTTGAGACCTCTAGCGGCAGGAGGCCGGAGCTTAGCTGATTGATATTTTTGTTTACATGCTGATTATGTTGGATGTTGGATTATGTCTGTTGCTATTTTTGCTGTTAGTTTTATGATTATGTTGTGTTGTTGAGACGTTGTTGGCTTTGTTGCCTTATTTGGTGAGAATGGGGATTGTCCATACCGCATTGATTTGACAAGTCTTGTTTTAGATTCGAGTTGTAATAATGTATCGGGATTATGTCCGGACTACGTGTTGTAGTTCCATGATTTTAGATACTCACTGTTATTTATATATGAGGTATTTCAGTTAGTTGTCTCTTGCAATATCATACAGGCGATGTTTTATGAAAATTGATTAAGTAATCAACTTGGCTAAGATTTATTACGTCATAATTGAACAGAAAAAGATATTCCGCAATTTTAATTAAGCGTGGCATAATACGATGACATATTAACAGACCGGGTATACAAGGGGTGTTACAATGTGGAGACATGTCATAAAGTAAAGTAAAATATATAATTATAGATTTCACTGTGAGTTGGGATCATAGGATACTATAGGGTATCGTTGAAATTAGAAGGTATATGCTTAGTGGAAAAGCTAAGACGTCAATGGAAATGTAAGATTAGTATCATTAGTAGAAAGGACTGGCATATTAGGATATTGTTGAAACAGTATTGACAGCGAAAGAATTGAACTACTATAGAAAAAATAGTTAAAATGTTCAGGAAATGACCGATAAGTGTACTTGGAGACCATTTGATGTTGTTGTGCATGACCTTGGGTCAGAAAAACAGATAAAGATGAAAATGAATTGATGTTAGGCAGACAAATTTGTAATATAGCTATATTATTACCCATAAATTAGTGAAAGTGCAACTGAGGCCTATGAAAAATTTAAAATATAGCGAATTAAAAAGTCATATAACCGAAAATGGCAAGTGTTGGGAAGGATTAGGGAACGATGGATACCATAGAAATGAGGTTATGCCTGTGATGAAAGTAAAATGGTAAGGACGCAACCTGAAGAGGCTACTTGCGAGCGGAAGGACGAGATTCTCTGGCTATATCCCGAGTTAATGGACCGGTACGATGCTACTTTTGCGGACAAAATTTCAAAAAGGAGGGGTGAATATAACATCTCGTATTTCTAAAATGTATAATTATATATGAAAATAAGGATTAAAGGGTAGGATTAGTGAAAATCCTGAAATTAAGGCCAAAATACAAAGGAAGGGTAAAACGGTAATTAGCCAAACACGTAACCCTAGGAAAGTAAAATTGAGCAGGACGTCTCAGATGAGAAAACTAACCCTGGAAATGGATTCAGAACGTAAAATTGAGTGGTTAGGCAAGTTTCTGAAAATTTGATGAATAGTGTTTTTACCGGGTAAAAATATTGCAGTACAGTTGCACCGTAAAGCGTTCCGAATGAATTTTGAGCTCTAGGTTTGGATATAAGTTATAAATGGTACTTAGGACTAGGAAATATGATTTCTGATGAAAATTGATGGAAATTAGAGTGTTCGGGGAAGCATGCCCACAACTCGCATAACAGCTTAAAACTGCGATTTCTCCGAACGACTGAAAAATTCCGGATTCATCTGATCATGGGAAATTAAAGGAAAATGGTTAATGTTAAAAATTAGAGTTTCTAAATAGTTTATGAAATTATGGACGTTTAGTGGAATAGGCGAGAGATTTGAATTCGTTTGAAATCGCGTGAGGTGGCGGTGGGGCCCACCTCACTTAAGTGGACTTGGCCACATGGCAAGACACCAAAAATCAGAATTTTCTCTCTCCTTCTCCTCCCTAATAGCTATGGCCTCCTTGAAAGGATGAGGAAGCTTTGCTTCAAAAACAAAATCAACCAAAACTCATCCAAGACTCACTCAAATCCAAAAGTGTTGAACATCAAAGTTGTTCCAAATTACCCTGTGAGCAACTTTCCTTCCTTGTGTGAGCCACAAAATTGAGTGATAGAGGAGATCATATCCCTCCTTTGGGTGGCGGTTTTGTGAATTTTGGTGGTGGTTGGTGGCGGTTTTGGACCGTTCAAAGGTTGAAACTCATCCTTGGGTGGCCTAAGAGTTGATTGGTGGTAAGCTTTCTCCTCCAATTTATGGTTTTGATTTGGATTGAATTTGTGACATAGAGTGGGTTGTATGAATTGATGTAATTAGAGAGCTCAAATAGAAATTGTGTATTAGACAAATGTGGCTTAGAATGATGTTTTAGAGTGATTGATGTCATAAAAATTATTGATGAATTTATTGGTAACTTAGTCAAATTTTGGAATGGATGATTCAACACTTTATGAAATGACTACGTGGGATGATAGGCAATTGAGTTGTGAAGTGTTTGTATGAGTTAAATATAGGATTGTAAGGTGTGTGAAAGTATTAAATTAGATTGAATACCCTTTGGTTTGTGAGCATGTTGGATTCGGCCTAGAGAGGGCATATAGGGTGTGATGTTGTAAAATTGTGTAATTAATGTGGTGAGGTGTTTAAATGGTATTTGGATGAGTTGTGTGTTGAGTTGATGCATTGGAAATTAAAGGAAAAATGTTTGGAGTGTGTGTGTGATGTGTATTTGAACCTATAATGGAATAATTGTTAGAATGGTGATGTGATGGTGTATGATGAAAATGGGACTTAAAATGGTTTTGTGATGACCTTAGAATACCAAAGGAAAATTAAAATAAAATTTAGAAAAATATTTTGTAATTTTGGCCTAATATGGCCGAACCTATGTGTAGGGAGGGTGTGAATTTTGGTGCTTTGTAATCTCGTAGATTGCACAGTGTGTTGATGATCCTTGTGTGATCATTGTAGGTTGCCTCTCGCAGAAATGAACTCGGAACCGTGAGCTTGTTGGGTTGCCTTAGGTCTCGGACCAAAGGGATTTTGGCATTTCTTGTGAACCAAGCTCGGTGATACTGTGATTTGGAGCTATCAAGCGAAGGAGATTATTCAGGTAATCCCTTGGTACTGGGGTTTGATCCCCGTATGTGCTCCACCATGCCCGTTGAGGGTAGTGGTTAGAGGTGTATGTTGGTAATGTAGTATAACATGTTCATGCATTATGGTATGTTAGTGGTACATAGGACGTACCGAGTCTCTGGCCAGTAGACAGTTGCCTTCGGGCGTTATAGATTTCCACTAGATAGGTCTCCATGAGGGAGTTCCAGTTGACCTGGGGTCGTGGTGTGTCATCCAGAGAGGAGCACACTAGGAAGTCTCGAGTGTATATGGATGGAGGGTGCCTTGGTCGATGTTCCGGGAACACTTCCTTGGATGAGAACCCGTAGGCTATATGCTGAGGCCAATAGGCCAGGCGTTGTGTGGCTTTGGCATTGACCATTCCAGCTTCGTCGTATTTTGTTCCCTATGCTTCCCTACTTCACTAAATCCCTTGCTTTATTCCGTTTTAATGTTGTATTATATTATTGATATGCATCTAAGTGAGCCATTGGGCGGAGTAATCTCTAGAACCTCTGGGTTACTGAGATATATTCGTATATCTCACCCCGTCTTGGGGACTTTATTTCAGGTGGTAGCAGCGGGGTTGGAGAAGTCCGTAGGTTGAGTATGACAGCTTGTACTCATTTTGAAATTTGTGGCCATTTTGCCTAGGTTAGACTTAGGTCATGAACATTGTGTTGAGCTAGGATTATTCACATTGTCATTTTGTTCATGTCACTTTTGGCTAACTCTAGCTATGATTTATCATGTTTTATTTGAGATTTATGATGTTGTAATTAAAGTTGTAAATTGTAATATGTCCATTGGAGAAGATGTAATTTGTCTTATGGAGACTTTATATAATATTGAAGCATGGATATGATGAAACGACAATAGGCCTATTCTAGGATTTGATTTATGTTTTATGTCAAAGAAATGCATGCAAAGGAATTTATATGATTGAAATAGTTTAAGAGTTGATAATGTAATTGTTAAGTTGTAAAGTGAACTTATTGATATAAATTGTAAAGGGTTGTAAGAGCACCAAGGCATTGCTGGTCCTTGAGTGCGACCCATGTTTATTAGGTACAAATTGAGGTTAGATGACACACCTTTAAAGGTGGGATAGGTTGAAAAAACAAAGGAGACTCTGGCGAAATTTCTAGAAATTGGCAAAATTTGGGTGAACTTTGGGAGAGAATATCTCCCTCCACAAAGGTCCAATAGGGACGTTCCATACATCAATGTAAAGCTTGAGATGTCAAATACCTTCTGTCAAAATTTGAGAACCAAAGGAGAACCACGAAGCCTTTTAAAAGCCAGTGAGCACAGACTGCTCAAAATGCCCCTGCACATGGGGCTGTCTTTGGCAGTTTTTGGAAAATTTATTCTTGCTTCATTTCTTGGTCAAATTAGGTGCATGATGTCAAATTGAAGCTTTAGGTGTCTAGTTTACTGTATAAAAATTTGAGAGCAATTGGCGGAGTAAATTTTCCAAAATCATTGAGAGAGTAAGGGCTGTTTGGAGCCCTGTTTGGGGTTGGCTGACAGATTTGCCTGTCCAACTTCAAACGGTGATAACCGGAGCAAACGAGATCTTTATGACTCGTGTGATAGCTTGTTAGGAAGATAATTAAGTCTAGAATAACATACTAAAAGATGAGTAGCGCGCGCTTGCGGTTTTTCGCAGTAATTAAAAATGTTCGGATAGGTAGAAAACGTAAAAGTGAAATTTAGGTTAAGTGGGTTTATGGGTACCCCTTAGTGACTTGAGTGGAGTGTTATATGATATCTAGGCATGTTAAATCATTATTCCGCAAAGAGTTATCAGTTACGGTCACAACTTTTATTTTATTATGCTTTATTATTGTTTTTAATGCTCGCGTAATAAAAAGGAAAAAGTTTACTCATAGTTTTATAAATGAATTAATGTGATTGTAACTGCGCTTAATATCATAATTAATGTTAACAACACCAGTACGTAACAGGCTGTTACACACTGGGTTCACCCATCACGGAAAACCAGGATCACACTAAAGCCTACACTACTGCCCAACTAGGCCTAATGCCAACAAATGCCAAAAGCCCATCTCAACATGATCACAACGGGCTTATCAAAATAATACAATTGGAATATTCATTAACCCGATTAATTTTAAAACAGAAAACTACTTAATTAATATTGCCCACATAAAGGAAAATTCTAGCAAAGGGACCACCACCAATGAGCTAAGTGGATCAAATACACCAAGTGGGTTCGACACCATATCTCAACCCAAAACATTAAGGTATTGGATTAATGGGTCCATCCACTTATATTCACTTCACTTAGCCCAGTACCAACCAATGTGAAACTCATCACACTTGAATATCCCAACAATTCATGTCTCCCTGGCTATATATATATATATATATATATCAAAACATTTACATAAGCTACAACTATATATCAGTCATTCCACTAATACACAGCCTAGCCTTTATATACCTGGATCACTTATGCACCTAGTACACAAGTGTCCTCCTGGAATTCCCAAAAGAATTCATATGCTTGGAATTCATAAAAAATTCATATGCCAGGAATTTCCAAGAGATATAACACCTCGCATTCCTAAGTTTAAATATTAAAATATTAAATGAGAATTAAAGAGAAGGATTAGTGAAAATCCTGAATATAAGGCCAAAATACAAAGAAAGGGCAAAACGATAAATTAGCCACACACACAACCCTAGGAAAGAAATTTAGTAGAAGGTCTCAGGTGGTAAAAATAACCCTGAAAATGGATTCAGAACGAAAAATTGAGTGGTTAGGCAAGTTTCAGAAAATTCAGTGAATAGTGTTTTTATCGGGTAAAAGTATCGCGGTACAGTTGCACCGTAAAGCGTGCTGATTGAGTTTTGAGCTCTAGGTTTTGAATATGAGTTATAAATGGTCTGTAGAACTAGGAAATATGATTTCTGATAAAATTTGATGGAAGTAAGTTAGTTTGGGGAAGTGTGCCAACGGCGCGCGCAACAGCTTAAAACAACGTTTTCTCCGAACGACCGAAAAACTCAGGATTCATCTGATCAAGGAGAATTAAAGGACAATGGTTAATATTAAAAATTAGAGTTTTTAAATAGGTTGTGAATTTACGGACGTTTAGTGGAAATTCAGATTAGTTTTAAATCGCGTGAGGTGGCGGTGGGGCCCACCTCACTTAAGTTACTTAACACATGTGTCATAAGGACACTATTCATTCACCACTTCCCTTCCTCTCTCTCCTATAGCCGCGGACAGCCCCCCCCCCCCCCCCATGAACACCCCACCAAGCTTTTTCTTCCTTCTCTAAATCACTCATTTCTCCACCGAATCCTTTGATTTTTGTGTTGAAATTCAATGGAAATCACCTTCTACACTCATTGGTAATACTCTTGAGCCTTGAATATCGTTGGATTTTGAGATATCCTCCCCTAAAGGCCGCGACTTACTTGCTTTGATTTGTGTTCATGGAGCTTCTAGATGCTCCAATGGAGGAGTATGTTTATGAGGAGCCTTGTCCCTTGCATTTGGGTGAGTTTTCTTGTATTTAAACGGTTGAATCATGTGATTTGATTTATGAATCCTAAAGGGGGATTTTGTGATTGATGTGTTTAGAGAGCTCAATTGGAAAATGTTTGTACATGAATGTGTCTTAGAATAATGTGTATTAGCTATAAATTCAATAAAAATTATTGAGAAAAAATATGGATTTTTAACTTAGAGAAATTTTAGGTTGTCATGACTTTGGATGTTGGAATTGTGTTAGGATTGGATTGGTGAGTTGTTGCATGATTGGATGTTGATATAATGAGATTGTATTTGTATGAGGTGTGGAGTGATTAAAATTGAGTGAAAATCCTTTGGAATTACCTAGTTGATAATTCGGCCATGTAGGGAATTTTAGGGATTTGCTGTTGTTGGCATGGATTGGTTGATGTATCATGTGTTAAATGGTATTTAGATGGGTTGTGTGGTGGTTTGAAGGTTGAAGGATCGATGAAAAATAATTGATGGTGTTAAATGCCATAAAGGATCCTAGAGTAAAATATTAGGCAAAACGTTGTTTAAAAGACGTAAAGTGAAAAACGACACTGGGTATGGCCTTTTGGCAACCTAAGGAGGTATAATAAAATGAGAAAGAAAATTAGAAAAATAAATTGTGAAATAAGCCTAAGAAGGCCGAACCTACAAGGTGTAGGGGTGATTTTTGGTGTTTTTCGTATTTTGATCGAATTGCCGTGTACTGATGATTCGTACATGGTGTTGTAGGTTGTCGTACGTCGATTTGAACCCCGAACCGTGAGTCGGTGGATTGCCCTTAGTCTTGGACCAAGTGGGATTGAGGTAAGTGATTGAATCATGCTTGTATAATTGTTAACTGGCATGTGTTCGTATGAGTTTTGAGTAATTGGGAATGCCCTCTGTGTAGGCATTCTGTTGAGTGAGGAGCTCAAAGAGTATACTGCTGTGGAGCTAAGTGGATGAACTTATTAAGGTAACCTCTTAGTAATGGGGCTTGTTCCCCTTGTGTGTTCCACCATACCCGTTGAGGGTGATGGTAGGAAATGTATATGAGTAGTGTAGAATAACATGATAATGCATGTAGTATGTATGTTGGTACGTAGGTACCGAGTCTCTAGCCAGTAGACAGTTTTTCCTTCGGGCATTTCGGACTTCCACTGGATAGGTCTCCGAGAAGGAGTTCCAGTTGACCTAGGGTCGTGGTGCGTGATCCGGATAGGAGCACACTAGGAAGTCTCGGGTGTATGTGGATGGGAGAGGTACCTTGGTTGGATGTTCTTGGAACATGCCCTTGATGAGACCCGTAGGCTTATATGTCGAGCCATTAGGCAGGACGTTGCGTGGTATTGGTAGCTACCATTTCAGCTTCGTCGTATTTTGTATCCCTATATTCCCCCAGTTTCTCTAAATCCCTTGCTATATCTTGTTTTTCAAGATGTTATTGAATATTATTTATATGCATCGAAGTGAGCCATTGGGCGAAGTTTTCTCCAGAACCCTTGGGTTACTGAGATATATTCGTATATCTCACCCCGTCTTGGGGGCTTTATTTCAGGAGGTAGCAGTGGCACAGGAGCGGCGGGCAAAAAGCCCGTAGGATGAGTCGTTGGAGGACTCTTTATATTTTGTATTTTGACGGCCATTGGGCCTAGGCTAGACTTAGGGCATGAACATTGTATATGTGGTTAGGATGAGTTTCATTTCATATTTGTACATCCTATTTGTTTCCTAAGTCTAGGTACATGTAGTTTATGTCATTTTAAGCTTATGTTTTATGTTGTAATTTAAAGTCATGAAGTTGTAAGTTGTAATATTTAAATGAGATGTTGTAATTATACATGGATATTGGATGTAATATGATGGAAGGGCCTTAGGCCTATTTTAGGATTATGATTGTGTGTATGCTTAGAAAATGTATGTAAATGGACTTTGATGATTGAAACGTATTAAGGATTAATAAAGTGAGCAATATGATATGAATTCTGTAATAACTATAAATTGAGTTGCGTTGTAAATTCCCCAAGGCATTCTTGGTCCTTGTGTGTGCCACCCATTGGTTATTAGGTACATTTGAGGTATTAGAAAGCATTTGCAAACTTTGGGATTTTTGTAAAAACAAAGGAAATACTGGCGAATTTTCTGTAGAATTGGCAGAATTTAGGCAAATTTCGAGAGAGTATATCTCCCTCCAAAAAGATCCTATAGGGACGTGCCATATTCCAATTTGAATATTGAGATGTCCTCTATCTTGTGGTGAAATGTGATAGAAATCTGGGTTGAAATTAGGCATGGGGAAGGCAGAGAGTGCAGACTGCCCAATTGCTCACTGCACTTGTCGCAGTTCTGGACCGGTTTTGGGAAATTTATTCCTGCTTCGTTTCTTGGTCAAATTAGGTTTATGATATATCAAATTTAATATTGAGGTGTCTAGTTTGTTGTATAAAAATTTGAGAGTAATTGGTTGAGTGGATTTTCTGCAGTAATTCGTGGAGTGAGGGATGTTTGGAGCTGTTTTGGGGTTGGCTGGCAGCTTTGCTCGTCCAACTTCAAACGGCGATATCCAGAGCAAACGAGATCGAAATAACTCGTGTGATTGCTTCCTAGAAAGGTAATTGAGTGTAGAATAACATATCAAAATATGGGAGGCTTGTAGACGCGGTTTGTCTGCAGAAAAATAAAGACCAAACCATGTTCGGATAGGTAGAAAGATTAAAATTGAGAAATTAGCTAAGTGAGTTTATGGGAACCCCTTAGTGACTTGTATTAAGTAAAATAAGTTATAAAAATAGTTTAAACAAGTATTCCGCAAGATTTTACAGTTATGATCACAACTTTTATTTATTACGCTTTTTGTTTTAAATGCTCGCGTAATAAACGGAAAAAGTTTACTCGCATTTTTATACATGAATTGTTGTGATTGTAACTGCGCTTAATATCATAATTAATGTTAACAATACCGGTGTACAAAGGGCTATTACAAGAGACATAGCGTCAAAAATTTAGACGAAAATTTTTTTCGTCAAAAATTTCAACAAAAACTTTTTTAGTCAAAAATTTCAACAAAAACTTTTTCCGTCCAAAATTTCGACGGAAATTTTTTTCGTCAAAAATTTCAACAAAAACTTTTTTCGTCAAAAATTTCGACGGAAATTTTTTCGTCAAAAATATTTATGGAATTTAGATTCTGTAAAGAATTTTGACGAATGTTTTTTTTCGTCAATTTTTTTACAGAAACGTTTTCTGTCAAATCTTTTTACGAAAACTATGCAATAATTTTTTTAAGAAGTGACAATTTTCTAAAAATTATTTATTTTTATTTTTTCTAATAATTTCTATGCACCATTTTATTATAAATATATTTTTAAAAAAATACATATTATTTTTTTAGAAGGCCCGCGGGCTGGCCCTAACCCGTAGGGCTTTGGCCCGTGTGGATCTATATCATTGTGCGCTTTTTGGCCCTAACCCACTTGGGCTAGGGCTAAATGGGCCGGGCTGGCCCGTTTTGACAGCTCTAGCACCAAGTGCACTTAGAAAATTCATAAACCTAGTTCTAATGGTCAAAGCCAAAGAACATATAGTGATCAATCATCATATACTTAAAACAATCTGCATAATCATAACACATGACAATCAATAAAACATGACTCCTTTTCATAAAGTCTCACACATTACTTTAGTGCATAAGATCATACAGTGTTTTATCATTTCAATACACATATTCTTTTCACATATCCTAGAGGTCATATATTCCTCTAAATTTTACAACTTTTATTTTCATTCACTTTCGAGATAATGCCTATTTGGAAATGGTGAATCCCACTTATAGAACTTAATTTTTTACCAAACCATAACTTGTGGTCATTTATATTGGGACATTGACTCAGGTCTGTAGGAGTTAAACTAACCTCCCTAAGGTCCTGTTAACATCAAACAAGACACCACTTCTCATTAGGAGTAAAGCCCTTAATAGATTCTATTACCATTCTTTGCCCTAAACTATCCTCACTATTTTTAGAACTGATATCAAGTAAGTCCACCATTATTTCTCTTCTTTAACTATGATAAATTAGACATCTTGAACTTTCCAAAAATATATTATACGCATCTATTGAATTTGTGTAACTCAAGATACGTTTGTCGCAAGCCAGTTGATTCAAACCGGACTTAAGGAAAACAGGCCAGCACTTCAAATTAAAATTGTAAACTTTTCACCCCCAGAAAATTCCTATATTTTGACACAAGAAACTAGACTCCTACGACTTTAATTTTGACACAAAAAATCGTCCGAACTTTCACTAAACGTTCGTGAATTCACAGCCTATTTAGAAACTCTAATTTTTAACATTAACCATTGTCATTTAATTATACTTGATCAGATGAATCCGGGGTTTTCCGGTGGTTCAGAGAAAACACTGTTTTAAGCTGTTGCGCGCGCCGTTGGCACGCTTCCCCAATCTAACTTATTTCCATCAATTTTTATCAGAAATCATATTTCCTAGTTCTATAGACCATTTATAAATCATATTTGAAACCTAGAGCTCAAAACTCCATCGGCATGTTTTACGGTGCAATCGTACTGCGGTATTTTGACCCGGTAAAACACTATTCACTGAATTTTCTAAAACTTGCCTAACCACTCAATTTTTCGTTTTGAATCCATTTCCAGGGTTATTTTTACCATCTAAGACCTTCTACTCAATTTTTATCTTCTTAGGGTTGCGTGTTATAATTACCTTCCTCAAACTATAATATTAGGTTATTCCCCTTAAAACTGCTCTAACACCAAAAATATAACACCCCGTCTATAACCGGTTTGTTAACATGCATTATAGTATTAAGCGCAGCATAATTTATAAATAATTACGCAAGCTTTATTATAAAAATGTCACTGTAACACCCGGCCACTTGCAAGCATCAACGACTATCCCCACACACTAACACGAGACTTTTCAGCGTGCTTTATCCTCACTCGCACACTTCCCGAAAAAACTTCCCAGGAGGTCACCCATCCCTGAATTGCTCCAAGTCAAGCACGCTTAACTGTGGAGTTCTTCCGATCCGGGCTACCGAAAAGTAGATGCATCTTCTTAGTATAGGTAGTACCAATTAATTCTTATAAGCTATCCTCAGCTGTGCTGTCCTATATCAGCACAATCTCTGGAATCCCTCTCTTTCTGGTGTTATTCGGTTCATTAATGTACCCCTCTCGCTGATAGTACGCTAGCTCTTCCACTAACCACACATTCAATTGTACATTAGCTCTTCCACTAAACATACATTCAATTGTACATTAGCTCTTCCACTAACCATACAATTGTCAGCACTCGAGATGTTACATGCCCGCCATCTTCCGCCTGGTTCGTCCTCGAACCACACCGTATTGGATGAGAGGCTCTGCTCTGATACCACTTGTAACGCCCGGCCACTTGCAAGCATCAACGACAGTCCCCACACACTAACACGAGACTTTTCAGCGTGCTTTGTCCTCACTCGCACACTTCCCGGAAAAACTTCCCAGGAGGTCACCCGTCCCTGAATTGCTCCAAGTCAAGCACACTTAACTGTGGAGTTCTTCCGATCCGGGCTACCGAAAAGTATATGCATCTTGTTAGTATAGGTAGTACCAACTAATTCTTATAAGCTATCCTCAGCTGTGCTGTCCTATACCAGCACAATCTCTGGAATCCCTCTCATTTCGGTGTTATTCGATTCATTCATGTACCCCTCCCGTTGATAGTACGCTAGCTCTTCCACTAACCATACATTCAATTGTACATTATCTCTTCCCTAACCATACAATTGTCAGCACTCGGGATGTTACATGTCCACCATCTTCTACCTGGTTCGTCCTCGAACCACACCGTACTGGATGAGAGGCCCTGCTCTGATACCACTTGTAATGCCCAGCCACTTGCAAGCATCAACGACTGTCCCCACACACTAACACGAGACTTTTCAGCGTGCTTTGTCCTCACTCGCGCACTTCCCGGAAAAACTTCCCAGGAGGTCACTCATCCCAGAATTGCTCCAAGTCAAGCACGCTTAATTGTGGAGTTCTTCCGATCCAGGCTACCGAAAAGTAGATGCATCTTTTTAGTATAGGTAGTACCAATTAATTCTTATAAGCTATCCTCAGTTGTGCTGTCCTATACCAGCATAATCTCTGGAATCCCTCTCTTTCTGGTGTTATTCGGTTCATTCATGTACCCCTCCCGCTGATAGTACGCTAGCTCTTCCACTAACCATACATTCAATTGTACATTAGCTCTTCCACTAACTAAAATATAACAGTCCGTTACGTACCGGTATTGTTAACATTAATTATGATATTAAGCGCAGTTACAATCACAACAATTCATTTATAAAAATACGAATAAACTTTTTCCGAATATTACACTAGCATTTAAAACAATAAAACGCGTAATAATTAAAAGCTGTGACTATAACTGTTAACTCTTGCGGAATATTTATTTTATCTATTTTTACATCACACTTTACTTATTATAAGTTACTAAGGGGTTCCCATAAACTCACTTAGCCAATTACAAAACTGTACGTTTTTACCCTTTCGAACATGGTTCACTCATTAATTTTCTGCCAACACACTGCTCACAACCAGACCTTCTTCTCAGATTATATCTTTTTTTTACTTAATTTCCTTTTTAACAAGCTATCACACGCTCAATTCGGAGCTCATTTGCTCCGGTTATCGCCGTTTGAAGTTGGATAAGCAAAACAGCCAACCAACCTCAAAACAGCTCTAAATCTCTCTCACTCCATGAATTAATGCACTGAATCCACTAATCCTATTGCTCTCAAATTTTTACACCATGAACTAAACACCTCATTCTTCAATTTTATATATCCTACACTTAATTTGACTGAGAAACGAAGCGGGAATTAATTTCCCAAAACTAGACCAGAACTGCCGCATGTGCAGCGAGCACATGATCAATCTACGTTCCTCCATTTTTTTCAGGTCAAAGACCAACCCAGATTTTTCCCAAATTTTGACACAAGGTAGAGGACATCTCAACCTTTAAAATGGCGTATAGCACGTCCCTATTGGACCTCTATGGAGGGAGATATGCTCTCCCGAAGTTTGCCTAAAATCTGTCAATTCTACAAAAAATTCGCCAGAGTTTCCTTTGTTTTTCCAATAATCCCCAAATTTGTACAAGCTCACTAATGCCTCAAAGTACCTAATAATCCAACAATAATACAGTAATAATCCAATGGGTGACACATACAAGGACCAAAAACGCCTTGGGGCACTTACATCCCAATCCAGTTTATATTTATTACACCAATAGCTTACTTTAAAATCCATATATAGTTTCAATCACTAATTCCAATTTCATGCATATTTCATCATACAAGTATTCATAACCTAAGATAGGCCTAAAACCCTTCCATCATATCATGTCATGCATCAAGTACAATTACAATATTTGCTTTACAATTTGCAACTTAAAACTTTAACTTTAACTTACAATCTTCTATTATTACAACTTAAATACGAATGACAACATAACCAAATAACATAAACTACTAGACTTAGGAAAAATGGCATGAACAAATATGCTAATGAAGCTCATCCTACACACATATGAGATGTTCATGCCTTAAGTCTAGCCTAGGCCACACGACCAACAAAATGCAAAATGCAAGCACTCCACTGCTCACTCTGCGGGCCTCTTGCCCGCTGCTCCAGCTCCACTGCTACCTCCTGAAATAAATGCCCCGAGACGGGGTGAGATATACGAATATATCTCAGTCACCCAGAGGTTCTGGAGAAAACTCCGCCCAATGGTTCACTTCGATGCATATCAATAGTATAAACAACCACTTTTCAAAACGGGATATAGCATGGGATTTAGAGAGACTGGGGAATATCAGGATATAAAATACGACGAAGCTGGAATGTTAGCTACCAATACCACGCAACGCCCTCGGCATATATAAGCCTACGGGTATCATCCAAGGTATGTTCCAAGAACCACAACCATGATGCCCAAACCAACCATAACACCCGAGACATTCCTAGTGTGCTCCTATCCGGATCACATAACACGACCCTAGGTCAACTGGAACTCCCTCTCGAAGACCTATCCAGTGGAAGTCCGAAATTGCCCGAAGGCTAAAACTGTCTACTGGCCAGAGACTCGGTACATAAATACCCACTGTAATAATGCATGCATGCTCATGTGTTCTACACTACTCATATACACTTCCTACCGTTGCCATCAACTGACAAGGTGGAACAGAAAAGGGGAACAAGCCCCAGTACCAAGAGGTTACCTTAAATAGTTTTTCTCACTAACTCCGCAGCAGCTTATCCCTCAACTTGGTACACAGCGGAATGCCTACACAGAGGACATTCCCAATCACTAACAATTCAAACAATATATGCTAATTTACCATTATACATGCATTGAACCAATTACTTACCTCAATCCACTTGGTCCAGGACCAAGGGCAACTCACTGATTCAGGGTTCAGGATTCAAGTCGACGTACGGCAACCTATACAATCACGTACAGCCATCAGTACGCGTCAAATAACGTCAAAATGCAAAAATCACAAAACCCCCCCATCCTCCCTTGATGGTTCGGCCAAATGAGTGTTAAATTGAGATTTATTTTTCTAAATTTTCTTTCTCATTTTCTTATACTTCATTAGGTTGCCAAGAGGCCAATTCAAGTGCCGTTTTTACGTTTTACGTCTTTTACTCATCGTTTTGCGTAATAATTCACTCTAGGTTCATTTAGGTCCCTAACACAAGTTATTATTTTTCCATTGATTCTAGCACTTTCCAATCACCGCACAACCCATCTAAGTACCATATAACTACACAAATCATCATCCAAATAATTTTTCAACATCAATTCCTCATTTTTCAGTTAATGGCAGAATTGCAACCTATGGTACTCCAAGGGATTTTCAATCAATTTTAACCCTTTCCCGCCGCATACAATCCTATTATATCATCATATAATCATACAACAACTCATTAATTAATTCCCAACAAAATTCCAAACTTCAAAGTCATGATCACCAAAATTCTTCTAAGTTAAAATTCAACATTTTTCACCTAAAATTTTCATTGCAATTCTAGCTTTAATACATCATTCTAAGGCATTATCATCTAATACACATTTTCTAATTGAGCTCTCTAACACAACATATCATCAATCAAAGCTTTAGGGTTCAATAATCCGATCTCATGAATCAACCAACCAATAGGTGTAGAAACTTACTCAAAAGCTTGGCAATGGGCTCCTCCTACACATACTCTACCATTGGAGCACTTGGAAGCTCCAAGAACACCCTAACTCCAATGTGAGCCGCGGCCTTTGAGGGGAAGTATCTCAAAATTTACTCACTTTTACAGTTTAATCATGCCACCAATGGCTTTAGGAGGCAATTTCCAATGGATTTAAAGTTAAACTTTTCATGATTTGGCTTAGGTTTGATGGAGTTAGAGAGAAAAGAAAATTCAAGGGTGTGTGTCCATGGGTTGGGGGGGGGGGGGGGCTGTCGCGGGAAGAAGGAGGAGGGAAGGAGAGGGAGAGTGTGAAGAAAAAGTGAGTTTGACTCACTTAAGTCACAGGCGGGTCCCACACGCGTTTTAACTTTAATCAATCATCTAATTTCAACCACAAATTCATGACCTACATATTTTTCTTGTTCATGTCATATTTTTGTTTCCAAAAATACTGATAAAATTTTAACGCTTATCGGTACAATTATACCGCAGTATTTTTACACCGGAAAATCACTATTCATCAATTTTTTTCCCCAAAATGACTTAATTCCATCAAATTTTATCAAAAATCATATTTCCTAACTCAACAAACCGTTTATAATTCATATTTGAAACCTAGAGCTCAAAACTCAATCGGCACATTTTACGGTGCAATCGTACCGCAGTATTTTTACCCGCGAAAAACACTATTCACTGATTTTTCTGAAACTTGCCTATCCACTCAATTTTTCGTTCTGAATCCATTTCCAGGGTTATTTTTATCATCAGAGACCTTATACTCAAATTTTACCTTCCTAGGGTTGCGTGCATGGCTAATTACCATTTTGCCCTTTCTTTGTATTTTTGGCCTAATCTTTAGGATTTTCACTAATCCTTCACTTAAGTACTCACTTAATATTTTAAATGTTTAATTTAGAAATGTGAGGTGTTATATTCACCAGACCTTTTAGAATTTTGTCCGCAAAATTAACTCATACTCATCCGCTAGCTCAGGACACAGCCGGAGAATCTCATCCTCCCGCTCCCAAGTAGCATCCTCAAGTGTGTATCTTTACCATATTACTTTTATCACAAACATAGTCTCCTTTTGTGATACTCATTATCCTTTGATCCTTCACAATTACTCGTCTCTTATGGTTCTGTGACCTTTTTATTGACAATACTTTAAACTTTCTCTGGTTTACCGTTTCACTTCCACCGATTTTTGGTAATAACATAACCATGTTACATATTTATTGTTATCAATTCACCTCATTCTCATCCCTATCTATCTTTCTGACCCATGGTCGTTCTCAAAAGCATCTAATCGTTTTCATAATAAGCTCTAACTGTTCTCATGCACATTCACTAGTTATTCCTGGAGTATTTCCAACTCACATTAAATTCTATACTCATATACTTTATTTTTCCTTGTTACGTGTCTCCACCTCTTCTTAGGTACTCACAACTATATCTTTCTCTTTGTGATAAAAAAATAACAATCCTCACAATAGTTTATGTTTCCGTTTAACCATTTAAGGTCCTTTAACCACAAACACACTCCTGAATTTTTTCATCTACAAACTCATATTCTTAATTTACACTCACTGTTACTCTCTTTATTATCTTAACCATCTCAAATTTATCAACTCAGTCAGCTCAACTCCATACTTAGACCTCTCACAGTCTAAACACAACACTCATCAATGACCTCCACATCAAGGTCTCATGCTTAATATTTTCTCCCACTAACTATTTTCAACTTTCATTCCACTCCGGTGTTGCAACTTAACCATATGTTCCACTTATTTATACTACTTTTTCGTAATCTTCGTCATTTAATCCTGGATGTCAAACTCAAAACAATATCACCTTACGATTTTACCAACTTCCACCAAAACCGTGGGACAAATCAGTTTCCAAACCCATTTCACTAGTAACTGATGGACCACTAAAAATGCTATATCTCTCACATACAAGTCACATCCTATAAGAATCTTTGAAACTTAATTGTCAAGTCACATAAAACTCTATCCATCATTGCCATTACTTCTACAATTTACCATCGGTTGGTATATCAGTCTCTCGAAATATTCGAAGTTACCACAAGCACTCGACCATACATCGTTAGTACCTAACTAAAACAACGTCAGCATTGTGCATTTTTCCACCCACTTTCCACTATAAGTGGCATATGCAATTATATATAACACTCCTCAATCTACTCCACTAGTAAAGTCGGGCCATCAACTTTTAGGTAACCAATTAGAATTTCAGTTTCCAACTATTATTACACATTCGTGCTTGATTCCATCACAATTTACCTTTTATAAGGGCTAATAATTCACCGTTTTAACTTGAACTCTTGATCATCACCAGCCTTCTTAGAAGGACACTTACTCCATCTGTCAACATTAAATCACACTATTATCTCTTTTATCATAAGGCGAGAATTCCAACAAACTTACTACCTCACTTGGAGCCGATATTATTTCATCGAACTTACTTTACACCCACAATAGTGCTTCACTATCACACTTCTAAATTCTTACACATTATACCTCACCTCTTATATCCAAATCTGACATATTATTGTTCATTTACAAATATCTGACCTCACATTTTGCGTTAATCATATGGAAGAACTCTCCTAATGCAGTGGGTAAAAACATTCTCAGGTTTAACCACTCGAGCTCTTGCTGTCCTCAGGCCCCCAGATGTAATGACCCACCGATTAGAGAATCCACCCATATGATCCATGCAGTAATGATAACCTACCACCTGCTGGCCCTGTTCTATTAGCATTCCCAACGTTTCTTATTTGTGCATTTATATAAATCAACTCAACTATACTAACAGTCACATGAATACGGGATACTTCCTCGTCTCATATTACTCAAATAAAATAATAGTAGTCTCCGAGAACATAACCCGCACGGAGATAGCTATACACTCCGGGCACATAAGCCGCACAGAGATATCCATAATATATCTGTATCTAACGGCAATATGTGTTTTGTATAAACACATGAGGCTACCCTCATTATAGGAATAGTGGTATACTAAACATATTTCAGATATGCATAATTCGTTATGACTTCCTGGGTATGTACCTTTCCACTAACCAAGTAAATTTCAATTTCTATTGCACATTAGCTCTTCCACTAATCATGCAAATTTCAATTTCTATGGCACATTAGCTCTTCCACTAATAATGCCATTATCAATTTCTATTGCACATTAGCTCTTCCACTAACCATGCAAATTTCAAACTCAGTAGCACATTAGCTCTGACACTAATAATGCCATTATCAATTTTTATTGCACATTAGCTCTTCCACTAACCATGCAAATTTCAAACTCAATAGCACATTAGCTCTTACACTAATAATGCCATTCTAAATGCTATTGCACATTAGTTCATACACTAATCGTACAGTCTCACAT
Source organism: Gastrolobium bilobum (assembly GCF_033153095.1). Lineage (NCBI taxonomy): Eukaryota > Viridiplantae > Streptophyta > Magnoliopsida > Fabales > Fabaceae > Gastrolobium > Gastrolobium bilobum. The sequence goes on along the minus strand of NW_026895181.1, from coordinate 18,291 downwards.
TAATTTGTACATTAGCTCTTTCACTAATCATACAATCTCTTTCCTTAATGGTACCTTAGCTTATTTATTAATCATAACATTTTCACTTTGTGGTTATGAAGCAACAACTCACATTACTTAGACTAACATAAGGTTTATAGATTTTACATACATTAATTCTTTTTCAGCATTATATACTTCATGCAAATATATTCACATAATATACTAGATGAATCGTTAGAAACAAGTACTCTTTTAATTCATACCTTTTTCCAGTCTGAGGGTTTCCCCCTCTATTCAATGACTCTAGGGTATATTTTTGATTTCCCTCCTGAGGTTCTGCAGTCACTCGGACCATTGCAGCTACCTCCGCCCTAGTAGTACACTCATTAGCAAAATGTCCTGGCTTGCCACATTTAAAACACACATTTAGTTTATACCAACAGATGCCTCCGTGGATCTTCCCACATGTATCGCACTTAGACCAAGGAAATTCACTTTTGTCAGTATTTTCACTCTTAGGGTTCCCACCCCTCTTGAACCTATCAGCAGATTGCTTCACTAGTAGACCTTTACCCTTATTATTCTTCCAGGAAGAATTAGAATTAGCAGTTTTTTTGATCTCATTATCCTTGATAGCAGTAGATTTAGGATACCTACTACAAACAGTCTCCACTCTCTTGCATTGTGTAACCAGATCAGCAAAATTTCTCACGGCAGTATTAGATATTCTCTTTGTTATCTTCTCATTTAATCCCCTCTAAAATTTAGCAGACAGAAACTCAGGAGTCGGCAGCACACTCCCATAATTTGCAAACTTCACTAACTCATTGAAATTCGCCACATAGGCATCAACAGTCATGGTACCTTGTACCAATTTCTCAAACTCACCCTGTTTAGTTTCCCGAATATCCCTGGGAAAGTACTCTTCATGAAACAGCCTCTCAAATAAAGCCCAAGTAATTTCTTCTCCCTGAATAGTAAAGGGTTTTGATGTATTATACCACCACTCGTGGGTATCTCCCTCGAGCATATAAACAGAATAAAGTAGTCTCTGGGGATCCTGACACCCTATAACCTGGAATATCTTCTCCATACCCCTCAACCATGTAGTCACTACATTTGGGTCCCTTGACCCCTGAAATGCTGGTGGTTTATGTTTTCTAAAAGAAATGAGCCTCTGCTCATTAGTACCAGCAAATACCTGCCCAGTAACCCCAGAAGTCTGAGCAGTAACAGAAGGATCCACATAAGACTCTGGGATATATGTAGGATCAGTAGTGTGGCGACTAGCCTCACTCCCCTCCTGCTGAGGAGTAACTGATGGTGTACGGGTATGAGTCTCTGTAGCCGCATGTGGAGGAGAATCATCCCTCCTGTTCCGAGCCCTATCTGCCCTCATCTCATTCATGAAGGCATGCATCATATCCTGATTATTTTTCATCAGGGTCTCGGTCATATTTCTATTGGCAGCAGTCTCTTCCTGCAGAGCATTAAGAACTGCAGTAATAGGATCTGGTGCTGCTAGACGACCTGCACCTCGAGTTCCACGGCGACCTCGTGCCCTACTCCTGATATCTGTATATGTAACACAAAGAAATGAGCTGATCAGACCCACACTGAGGAATCACATATCCATTAATCATAAACAGTTCACAGATAGCTATGAAACACCAAATACAGTTATACATTATCAGAGTTCCCTAACAAAACAGCTCTGATACCATAAAATGTAATAGCCCATTACGTACCGGTATTGTTAACATTAATTATGATATTAAGCGCAGTTACAATCACAACAATTCATTTATAAAAATACGAATAAACTTTTTCCGATTATTACGCGAGCATTTAAAACAATAAAACGCGTAATAATTAAAAGCTGTGACTATAACTGTTAACTCTTGTGAAATATTTATTTTATATTTTTTTACATCACACTTTACTTATTATAAGTTACTAAGGGGTTCCCATAAACCCACTTAGCCAATTACAAAACTGTACGTTTTTACCCTTTCGAACATGGTTCACTCATTAATTTTATGCCAACACACCGCTCACAACCAGACCTTCTTCTCAGATTATATATTTTTCTTAATTAATTCCCTTTTTAACAAGCTATCACACGCTCAATTCGGAGCTCATTTGCCCCGGTTATCACCGTTTGAAGTTGGATAAGCAAAACAGCCAACCAACTCCAAAACAGCTCTAAACCTCTCTCACTCCATGAATTACTTCACTGAATCCACTAATCCTATTGCTCTCAAATTTTTACACCATGAACTAAACACCTCATTCTTCAATTTTATATATCCTACACTTAATTTGACTGAGAAACGAAGCGGGAATTAATTTCCCAAAACTGGACCAGAACTGCCGCATGTGCAGCGGGCACATGATCAATCTACGTTCCTCCATTTTTTTCAGGTCAAAGACCAACCCAGATTTTTCCCAAATTTTGACACAAGGTAGAGGACATCTCAACCTTCAAAATGGCGTATAGCACGTCCCTATTGGACCTCTATGGAGGGAGATATGCTCTCCCGAAGTTTGCCTAAAATCTGCCAATTCTACAGAAAATTCGCCAGAGTTTCCTTTGTTTTTTCCAATAATCCCCAAATTTGTACAAGCTCACTAATGCCTCAAAGTACCTAATAATCCAACAATAATACAGTAATAATCCAATGGGTGGCACACACAAGGACCAACAACGCCTTGGGGCACTTACAACCCAATCCAGTTTATATTTATTACACCAATAGCTTACTTTAAAATCCATATATAGTTTCAATCACTAATTCCAATTTCATGCATATTTCATCATACAAGTACTCATAACCTAAAATAGGCCTAAAGCCCTTCCATCATATCATGTCATGCATCAAGTACAATTACAATATTTGCTTTACAATTTGCAACTTTAAACTTGAACTTTAACTTATAATCTTCCAATATTACAACTTAAATACGAATGACAACATAACCAAATAACATAAACTACTAGACTTAGGCAAAATGACATGAACAAATATGCTAATGAAGCTCATCCTACATACATATGAGATGTTCATGCCCTAAGTCTAGCCTAGGCCACACGACCAACAAAATGCAAAATGCAAGCACTCCACTGCTCACTCTGCGGGCCTCTTTCTCGCTGCTCCAGCTCCACTGCTACCTCCTGAAATAAATGCCCCGAGATGGGGTGAGATATACGAATATATCTCAGTAACCCAGAGGTTCTGGAGAAAACTCCGCCCAATGGTTCACTTTGATGCATATCAATAGTATAAACAACCACTTTTCAAAACGGGATATAGCATGGGATTTAGAGAGACTCGGGAATATCAGGATATAAAATACGACGAAGCTGGAATGGAAGCTACCAATACCACGCAACGCCCTCGGCATATATAAGCCTACGGGTACCATCCAAGGTGTGTTCCAAGAACCACAACCATGATGCCCAAACCAACCATAACACCTGAGACATTCCTAGTGTGCTCCTATCCGAATCACACACCACGACCCTAGGTCAACTGGAACTCCCTCTCGGAGACCTATCCAGTGGAAGTCCGAAATTGCCCGAAGGCTAAAACTGTCTACTGGCCAGAGACTCGGTACATAAGTACCCACTGTAATAATGCATGCATGTTCATGTGTTCTACACAACTCATATACACTTCCTACCGTTGCCATCAACAGGCAAGGTGGAACAGAAAAAGGGAACAAGCCCCAGTACCAAGAGGTTACCTTAAATAGTTTTTCTCACTAGCTTCGCAGCAGCTTATCCCTCAACTTGGTACACAACTGAATGCCTACACAGAGGACATTCCCAATCACTCCCAATTCAAACAATACATGCTAATTTACCATTATACATGCATTGAACCAATTACTTACCTCAATCCACTTGGTCCAGGACCAAGGGCAACTCACTGATTCAGGGTTCGGGATTCAAGTCGACGTACGACAACCTATACAATCACGTACATCCATCAGTACGCGTCAAATAACGTCAAAATGCAAAAATCACAAAACCCCCCATCCTCCCTTGATGGTTCGGCCAAATGAGTGTTAAATTGAGATTTATTTTTCTAAATTTTCTTTCTCATTTTCTTATACTTCATTAGGTTTCCAAGAGGCCAATTCAAGTGCCGTTTTTACGTTTTACGTCTTTTACTCATCGTTTTGCGTAATAATTCACTCTAGGTTCATTTAGGTCCCTAACACAAGTTATTATTTTTCCATTGATTCTAACACTTTCCAATCACCACACAACCCATCTAAGTACCATATAACTACACAAATCATCATCCAAATAATTTTTCAACATCAATTCCTCATTTTTCAGTTAATGACAGAATTGCAACCTATGGTACTCCAAGGGATTTTCAATCAATTTTAACCCTTTCCCACCGCATACAATCCTATTATATCATCATATAATCATACAACAACTCATTAATTAATTCCCAACAAAATTCCAAACTTCAAAGTCATGATCACCAAAATTCTTCTAAGTTAAAATTCAACATTTTTCACCTAAAATTTTCATTGCAATTCTAGCTTTAATACATCATTCTAAGGCATTATCATCTAATACACATTTTCTAATTGAGCTCTATAACACAACATATCATCAATCAAAGCTTTAGGGTTCAGTAATCCAATCTCATGAATCAACCAACCAATAGGTGTAGAAACTTACTCAAAAGCTTGGCAATGGGCTCCTCCTACACATACTCTACCATTGGAGCACTTGGAAGCTCCAAGAACACCCTAACTCCAAATTGAGCCGTGGCCTTTGAGGGGAAGGATCTCAAAATTTACTCACTTTCACGGTTTAATGATGCCACCAATGGCTTTAGGAGGCAATTTCCAATGGATTTCAAGTTAAACTTTTCATGATTTGGCTTAGGTTTGATGGAGTTAGAGAGAAAAGAAAATTCAAGGGTGTGTGTCCATGGGGGGGCGCTGTCACGGGAAGAAGGAGGAGGGAAGGAGAGAGAGAGTGTGAAGAAAAAGTGAGTTTGACTCACTTAAGTCACAGGCGGGTCCCACACGCGTTTTAACTTTAATCAATCATCTAATTTCAACCACAAATTCATGACCTACATATTTTTCTTGTTCATGTCATATTTTTGTTTCCCAAATATACTGATAAAATTTTAACGCTTATCGATACAATTATACCGCAGTATTTTTACACCGGAAAATCACTATTCATCAATTTTTTTCCCAAAATGACTTAATTCCATCAAATTTTATCAAAAATCATATTTCCTAACTCAACAAACCATTTAAAATTCATATTTGAAACCTAGAGCTCAAAACTCAATCGGCACGTTTTACGATGCAATCGTACCGCGGTATTTTTACCCGCGAAAAACATAATTCACTGATTTTTCTGAAACTTGCCTGTCCACTCAATTTTTCGTTATGAATCCATTTCCAGGGTTATTTTTATCATCGGAGACCTTATATTCAAATTTTACCTTCCTAGGGTTGCGTGCATGGCTAATTACCATTTTGCTCTTTCTTTGTATTTTTGGCCTAATCTTCAGGATTTTCACTAGTCCTTCACTTAAGTACTCACTTAATATTTTAAATATTTAATTTAGAAATGTGAGGTGTTATAGTCACTATTACCCTAGGTAACTATGTGAACTAACTTTTTCCTTTTTATTTTCCTTATATACCACCAATCATATTAATTATTTTATTCTATCTTTAACTATATATATATATGGGGCAGGATATTCTTACACCGGTGTAAGAGTTAGAAGTCTTACACACAATATTGGCCATTGATGCACTTGTATCCAATGTGTAACATCCCGTGAAAATTAGGAACTTCCATAGATTACCATTAGTATTGTAAATGCAAGTCTTGAATTCAAATCACTTACATATAATTATGATTGGATGAATTTTAATAATATTGATCACATTATATGTAGAAACTTTAGTTGCTACCTAATGGATACATGAAATAATAACTATTAGGAAAATTATTTTATGTACACTTATGGGTGAGTTTATATTTGGGATATTCGAAACATTTGTTAACTAGGTAAATTTAATATTAATCACAATGTATAAAAATCTTAGTCAATGCTTAGTAAACTACATGAAATAAGGTTCCTTAGGAGTTAAAAGAAAAAAAAAATTGGACCTGCTACCCTTAAGGGCCACGACCCAAGCCCATAGGAAGGAGAAAGAATTCTGATTCTATGTAATTGTATCTTAATTCAAATCGGCCAATGCATGGTGATGAAGTGTCAAGTTAAATCTCCCCTCCTCTATTGCATGCTCGCCACCCACACCAACACCAAGAGACATCTTGAGTCTTCTTCTCATGCTTCGGCTGGAATAACTTTTGTGCAGCAAATTCCTTTCTGTATGTCATTAGCTGAAAACAACCCTACATCAATTCCACACTCAGCCCTCCACCTCCTTGCAGAAAAGAATAAGAAAAACTCAAATCCCTTTTGTCCTATTTCTATGCGCTTTGGAGACCAACAAAATTGATCCATCCTCTTCTCTCGGAACTGAACTTAGCTATGCATTTTTCACAGCAACCGTGAGCACCAAGAAGTCATGAGAGTACGACTTACGCCCTCCTCCACTCCTTTTCTCTTGCTCAGTCGCTCATCGTCATTTAAAGAGGTGAGGTATTTTTGGTTGTCTTCTTGTTTACTTCCCTGAATCTGTTCTAATTGAATCTTCCATTGCATGCCCTTGACCCAGCTGTAATCGACTCCTTTCTCTCTTGCATGCAATGGAACCGGTCTATTGGAGCATAGGAAAAAGTGTTAGAGTTGTTGTCCTTATTGGATTGTGGTTATTGGAGCGCTTGAGAACAGGTAAGTTGAGTTTCCAAATTTCTTTCTCCTCCCTACACTGTTCGGATGGAAGATGGGTTATTAAAAGCAAAATTCGGTTTGTCATTCCCCTTAGATTGCCCAAACCGTAGACCCCTTGCTGCACGCATGTCTTATGGCAGATTTTGGGGCTTGGAAAGTTAGCCCCACCTATAGTAGGAATGTCCCATGAGTTAGATTAAAGTCTCAAGCCTTGCATGTGTCAAAAATTAAAGGGAGCAGCATGCTGAAAGGTATTTAAATCACCCTCTAAGCCTTGCAAGTAGGACTGTAAAAATATCAGAATTGATTCATTGATGTTAAGGGTAAAAACCGATTCTGAATGCTAATTAAATCTTAGGTTTTTGTTGTTGATAAACAAGTTGATACAGTAACGTAAAGTCAGAAAATTAATTGGTGTATGTGTAGTGTAATAACCCTAAATTATGTAGCCTTATTTATTAATGAATCTTGTGTGGGCAAATTAATTGATGATAGTTATATGTGAATAGTCCAAGTTAAGTATGGTTGAACAAATTAAAAGCCCAAGCATGATGGGATAGACCCACACCAAGTAATCACCTTAATGGCCCAAACACATGGCTCTTGAAGTTATATAATATTAGACTAAGCCCAACCTAGGGTGAGCCCAACCAAAGAGACTCCTTTGGGCCGAAACCAATAGGTAAAGAATAAGACTTGGCCCATTTACTAACTTGAATGGAAATCCAACCCTAAAAGGCCAAGTGGGCCGAACCCACTTCCTAGTGTGGCCTTGGCCCAAATGCAAGAAATCTCAACCTCTTTAAGAAGCCCAAAAACCGCGGACCCCCTTTATGTGAGCAACCAGGCCCAAGTTCATGAACTTATGATGGGTGATGTGGCATAAGATGAAAGGATGCCACTATATGCAACCAATGAGGAAAAAGAAATAAATGAACAATTGGCCTTCCCAAGTACAAGCCGCGGCCATAATGGAGGCAAGAAGAACATGTAGTGTCTTTTCTTCTTCCTAGGTGAACACATTAAGGATCATAAACTTCTCCATCTCCCTAGGCGCAATAATTAGCATGAAAAGGGAAGACTTGTTCTTACACACCTTATGATGAGTGTGACACACTCAAGGTGATTCCCAAACCCCATGCATTGGGAAGTCCCAAAGACACTCTATCCTAGAATTCAATTATGGAAAGCTAAAAGACAAAATGCCCTACACATTAACCAACATTTCTTCAATGATGATTAAAGAAATTAACATTGGTACACGCAAAGACCTCCCTCCTTCCCATGCACCTCACACCCCAAAGTAATTAAGGATGCACCTCGTTTCCCGAATCAAGGCATATCATGCAAAAGTTTTTCTCCCCATGCACACCACTCTTCAAGCAATTAATGTAAGCCTTATCTTCCCTCCACTTAGGCGCTACACACAAAGAACCCCTTCGATTCACGCGCACCACTTCCTAAGTGAATAATGATGAAGTTTTGGTTTCTAGGTAGGAATGCAAGAGTCCCCCATGCGTATGACACTTGAACAAAAGATTTGCTAACCCACACACTCAACCTAGACCTAACCCTTCCCCTTCCTAGGTGTGATGATTAGAGGACTTAGATAAAATAAAAGACCCAAGACAACCGTACGTACTCCCTCACACTCTCAAGATTAGCAAGGAACAAAAGGAAAACAAAGACACTCTCTTTTTCCCTCTCAAAGGCTTCGGCCTTCTCCCCAAGGAACAAGCACCCACAAGAAAAACCAACCTCTCTTCCTCCCATCTAAGGCTTCGGCCATTCACATGTTAAGGGTAAGGGAACATCAAAAATAGCTTCTAGCCTCCTTCATCGTCTAACTCGTGGAAGTGGACACTTAGAAGAACTCTTGAAACTTAGAAGCAGGAGTGACATATCGGTGGAAGAATCACCATCAAACATCATCATTGAGGTAAGGTCCCTTAGACTCCATGTTTAAGTTATGATCTCCCTCTTAAATATTTTCGTGTTATAAAGGCTAAAGGAATACAAACCTTTTTCCCTCATTCAATTCTTAAGGACTAAAAGAAAGGAAAACCTTGTGGGATTTACATGTTAACCGAAATGTTAGAATGCTATGCATAAACTATGTTGTTAAAATCATTTTCTAAGACCTACATCCTAAAGGGGCTGAACCTATATGTGAGTTATAAACCAAGTGAGTTTTTAGAATCATCTCTTAAGTCCCATTATGTTATTAGGCCGAACCAAAGGTGCAAGGGAAGACTAGAGCTGAACTCGAACTCTTGGAGAATAAAAAGACAAGACCACTGAGTAAGTGATTTATGGTTGTTGAAGCGGCTACCCTATGGTTGCCACCCATTTATGTTAAAGTGAGGTTTGACTGCAATATGTTATATGACGCATTACATGATATGTTTGGTTGTTTGGAACTAATGTTTATTCATGCAAGTTTTGTAAGATGGCCTGTGCACTAATACCACAGAGGCAACCTGACGAGGACCCTGGGTATTCGTCCATAAGACCATGGAGAGTAATTGCCATGGCAGGATTGGTATGATGATATGAAAGCATGATTATTTTCCAAACTATGTTTCAACGTTTCTCCCATTCTATTACTGTATATGTTATTATATGACAGTTGCAGAAGTAAGCATCATGGTTTGGAGGTTGCTCCAACTGTGAGTCCTTACTGAGACCCCCAATCTCACCCCTCTTTGGGGAAACCCACTTTCAGGAAAAAATGACTAAATGGGTAAGGCAGGGAAAGAGGTTGGTACGAGTTGAAGAGGAACCTGCGCAGCTACGTGCAGTTAATGATGACTCCAAACTATTGGAGAAATTTATGAACTTACTATCTGAAGGAAAGTTTTTGGAGGCAGACTATATTATATCTGCTCTAGCTGGGCCCTTGTGGATTGAAGATGCACCTTACTAAGGGTGTACTTAAATTTTAATTTGGATGACTGTAATAGACTATGCCACTTAGACTATTTTGAACATTTTATATGCGTTTGAAGTACAATATGTTGGATGTTTATGTTTTATGGACTATGAAATTAGTAGGAAAGATTAAGTAACCTAAGTCACTATCCGCATAAGACACTTAAGTAACTACCTACTTAGTAGTAGTCAAAACTAAAATTATGATCATGTAAGTGAGCCCCTAAATAGCGCATAAGTATGAGCAGGGTAACCAAGAAGAGATTAACTTATAAGTAGACCGTAGACAAAGCAAAAGAGAAACTCATGACTAGAGGAATAGATAAGTTAGGGAAAGAACGAAATTAATTCCCATTAGTAAATTTTAAGTTAACCACGCTTAAGTACATGGATTCCGCGCATTGAATGTCAAGCAATGTTACACCTTTGATGAGCATATTAAGGGTGTTACATGTAGGAAACCGAAGATGGTATGTTCAAACGTTAATTTCATGTTTAATTGATGTGAGTAGGATTTAATATACATAAGACTAAACTGAAAATGTGAGCATGAGAATAGCTCCTTGTTATATTGTGAGACTGATTCCTTGGACTAAGAAAAGTGATTAAAATCTATATGTGCTAAGAACATTAAGGGCAGTACGTTGAAGCCCTTTATTGCCCTCTATGTTATGTAAAAATTGTTATACAAAGGAATAACACTAGTTACCTAGTACTGAGTAGAAAATTAATTCTGTTTATGTTGGAATTTCTCGCCGTCATTTGTTGTTAAATCAATGTGAAGTCAGAAATTTTGTTTAGGGTAATTATAGGTCTTACAACCGTGAATCATAAAATTAATTTAGCCTATGAACCATAAAAACCGATTGGGAATCAAGGATCTAGAGGAATGGAAACTTTATGTAACATCTAGGAATAATTTGAAATAAAATTTTGATTTGTTATATATTTGTTTAGGCCTATGAACTACTAAGGAAGTGGACTGATTTGGTGATGGGTTTGCTTAAAAAGTTGTAAAGGTCACAGGTAAGTGTCTGGTGGCCATGTAACATCCTGAGCGCTGACGAGGGCGGGGAGTGATCGACGGTGCAAAGAGGCACAGAAAAGGAGCGGCTCCTGACAGGCTTCCAGCGGGGGGTTACATGCATGAATGACTCAAATCGCCACCTGAAAGAGAGGGATTCCAAAGGCTGTGCAAGTATAAGGTTGCACAGTTTGGGATAGCTTATAAGAATTAATTGGTACTACCTATGCTAACAAGATGCATATGCTTTTCGGTAGCCCGGATCGAAAGAACTCCTCTGTTAAGCGTGCTTGACTTGGAGTAATTCTGGGATGGGTCTCCTAGGAAGTTTTCTCGGGAAGTGTGCGAGTGAGGACTTGTAACGCCCGGCCGGTTTCAAGAATGAGTGACTGTCCCCACATACTAACACGAGACTTTTCAGTGTGCTTTGTCCTCACTCGCACACTTCCCGGGAAAACTTCCCAGGAGGTCACCCATCCTAGAATTGCTCCAAGTCAAGCACGCTTAATTGTGGAGTTCTTCCGATCCGGGCTACCGAAAAGTAGATGCATCTTGTTAGTATAGGTAGTACCAATTAATTCTTATAAGCAATTCCTAACTGTACCGTCCCATACCAGCACAGTCTCTGGAATCCCTCTCTTTCGGGTGTTGATTCGATTCATTCATGAACCCCCAAGCAGCAAGATTTGACATGAGCCGCTCATTGTCCGTGCCCTTTCGCACCGGCGATCACTCCCTGCCCTTGCCAGCTCTTGGAAGAACCAGGCGGAAGCTGGTGGGCATGTAACATCCCAAGAGCTGGCAAGGGCAGGGAGTGATCGCCGGTGCAAAAGGGCACGAACAATGAGCGGCTCATGCCAAATCTTGCAGGTTGGGGGTTCATGAATGAATCGAATCAACACTCGAAAGAAAGGGATTCTAGAGACTGTGCTGGTATGGGACGGTACAGTTAGGAATGGCTTATAAGAATTAATTGGTACTACCTATACTAACAAGATGCATCTACTTTTCGGTAGCCCGGATCGAAAGAACTCCACAGTTAAACGTGCTTGACTTGGAGCAATTCTGGGATGGGTGACCTCCTAGGAAGTTGTAACGCCCCTCTTGTATGCATCCAAGAGATGCGTTATTGCTAACTTGTATTAGAGACGCAGCGGAAAAAAATTGGTTTAACGTTTGCAAAAGCTAAACACAATGAATCTTTACTGAACTACTCAAGATTATAAAACCTTGTACTTAAAATTGCTTATTCATGAAAACATCGAAAGTTTCAAAATAAGCGCTTGCTGAATTTTTTTTTCTTTTTACCAGAAAAACGTACTGTTCTCTAAAATTCATATAAAATCAATCTGATGTCGGGTAAAAATAATTCTTTGCTACGGTGAAACTAGATACACGGGGCTTCACATCCATATAAAATATATGCGATTCCGAGATAAATAGCCCCTCGAACTCGAACTCGCAAGTTGCTCGCGAATTCTGCGAATTTTCTTAAAAACCTGCTGTCTTGCGTTATTTTTCAAAATTTGTACAGTTACCATAAAATTTTGATTTCTGCATATTCTTACGGTTACTTTCAGGGGCTTCGCGCGCATATAAATTATGCCGCATTCGGAGGTTCGTAGCCCCGGGACGATAACTTTTATGTTTCTCGCAAAGTAACAGTTTTCAGAAAAATCCATACTTCCAAAAAAACATAGTCATTAATCCAAAACAGCAATTAACCAAAAGTTCAAGATCAGTAACTGGACCAGAAATTTTCCAAACAAAATAAACAACTTTTGTAAAATCCAAAATAACAGAATAATGAAACTTCAAGTTATCCTTCTTGCAAACACAGTCACCCAACTCATCAAACAGCCATGAATCCAGCTACGGGTACACAAAACAGCCAAGCATCGCATAACAAAACATCAAATACTTTTGTGTCCTCCTGCCATTGTACATCAGAAAACAGCAGCCCCAAAGGGGTGAGAAACATTTCCCAGTAGTGTGAGACAATACCAAAATGCAAGAAGCATAAGCTAGAACCCGAAATAGTTGAAATAACAAGATTTATCATATATATATACATGCTGCCATATGCTAAACAAGATGCGTAAAACGCCAAGAGTACGTTATAGCACTAATGTGCCCGTACTATCAAGCACATTGGATTACCCTTGATGGCTTCTCAAGAAGGGATCCAACCGTGGCCTAAGCGGACTGAAGCCAACTGTCCCAAGACCTTGGTACCGTAGGTAATGCCTATATGGTGCATGCTCATCCATATGCTTAGTTTTTAAAAATGATTTTTTTGTCGCAATATGAAATTGATGCTCGAATGCTATGCTTTGTGACGCACGCAACATACAAAATAAAATGTCATGATGAACATGTATGTCAAGATCATATAATTTGTATCATAACAAGACTTTGCAGCATATATATATGTAGCAAGATTAACAAGATGTCAAAACGAGCAACATTAATACGTATAGATATATCAAGACATGGAGCCACGATCTCATCTCGTGCTCCTTCTAGCAAGTAGGAACATTAGTGCCTTCACACAATTACCTTAAACGTCACTATACCGATTCCAAATAGCAGCGAAAATGTCCAATTCACGAATTAACGGCACCTAATTTCAAACAGAAAAATCAGCATAGTGTTCAAGCTTTTCTAAACATTAAACCAAAGCTTCCCAAGCCTAAAATATCCCTACAACCCGCGGCCAAGAAGGGTCCTACCCTAAGGATTGTGTGACTTCCAAATGAGATTTTTAACAACAAAAACAGAGGGAATCCTAAGAGTTCTCATCAGGCAGATTCGGAGAAGACATAACCGCACTGTTTTAAATTTAATTAATTTAAGCCAGTAGCACTTTATTCACAACCAGTAAAAGTATTTTTAAATTTTAACAAGGTACATTTTCTTCAAATCATCAGGGGTTCAGTTTTTACAGCAAGGAGCAGGTCAAAACAGAATAGAAAGTTAGAAGGTTCAGCCCTTGTTTTACCTTCAAGACCGAGCAGAAAGGAAGAAAGAGATGGATTCAGATTTCTGCTTGTGATTACATTAAGCCGCTCACACGTCTGACCACTAGACAGCCACCAACGCCTCAGCTTCTTGAGGAGGAAGGCACGGCTGAACAGAGGGAAAAGGTATATAGACGTTGAATCTTCGTTTCTGCTTCAAAAGAGGTTACACGGTTTCTGCAACAGAAACCCAAGAAGAGGTGAAATCGTTCTTCCGTTTGAACTCCAATGATTTTGCGGTTTAGGGAAAATACAAGAAAACAGAATCAGAAGATAATTTTACAAGTTTGCTTGGTTGAGGAGAGGAAAAGAGGAAGGTTGGCTGTGAGTTTATCCACACAACCAAAGATCAAAATTTATGCCCATCCCTCTGCTGATGAACGCGTGAGGGAAGAAGGAAGGGAGATAAAAATTTTATCCAATGAGAAAGCATGCATCCTGCTCTCTGCCAACCGATTGGTTGCTCCTAGAGGTGGGCCGATTTTAGGGTTTACAAAAGGGGTTAGGCAAGGTTAGGCTGAAACCCTATTTCTGATCTTTCTCCACTGCACAAGGCAGAGACGTGACTCACTAGGTGATAAGGTTGCTCTGGCCAAGAGAATTTCCATCCAATCACATTGAGAGGAGAGGGATTTCACGCTGATTAGGTAGGAGTGGAAGGCTGGATCAGATTGGGAAGTGAATTGGGTTGGGTTGCTGCTCCAAGGGCTCTTGGGCCGCAGGTCAAAACAATTGCTGTGGCCCAACATACTAACTTATGAAATCAATTGAGATTAGCCCATCAGCAATAAGCCCCAATGTTTTTAAATTAGGCTGACTAATACTCATCATCGTATGGGCCAGCGACCTTCTCACCCAAACAAGGCCCAACATGCTAATTCCTCTTATATTATAATTCAGCCCATCACTAATTAAATTCATTTAATTAATTAATTGCCTCTTACTTTATTTTTAATAACTTATGGTTGTAATTCTAAATTAGCTTTCTCATGCCTAACATAATTTCTGCGACTAATTAATTTATTTCAAGAAACTTCCTAACTCAAATTAATTTTCTCCTAATAATTATATACTCGAATCAAAGCACAAAGCACATACAAGAACATAATACCCAAAATTCTCATAGCAACATAATATATTTCCTATTTACGTGGGATGTTACACTCTCCCCACCAAAATGGAATTTTGTCCGCAAAATTCGAACTTACCTACTCATTAAATAATTCAGGATAGCGTTTCCGTATTTCATCTTCACGTTCCCATGTAGCTTCGGCTGCGGATTTGTTGTTCCACAACACCTTCACCAACGGAACCTCCTTAGAACGGAGTTGCTTAACGGATCTTTCCATAATCTGAAATGGCTGAACATGGTATGTCAGATTTTCTCTTAATTCGACAGATTAGGTGCGACGGATCAGAGAGGTATCTCCTCAGTTGTGATACATGAAATACATCATGAATTCCTGACAGATTAGGTGGCAAAGCCAAACGATACGCTGACTCGCCAATCCGATCCAAGATAAGATACGGCCCCAAATATCGCGGACTTAATTTCTTGACTCCCATTCTCCTGCCGAGACCCGATGTGGGCGTGATTTGCAAAAATACATGATCTCCCACTTCGAAAGATAAAGGCTTATGGCGCTTGTCATAGTAATTTTTCTGTCTGGCCTGCGCTCGCTGCATGTTTTCTCTTATCTTCTTTACTTGCTCAGAGGTTTCCTGAATTACGTCAGGCCCCAAAATACTTCGCTCTCCTACTCCAGTCCAACACAGAGGTGATCTGCACTTTCTTCCGTACAAAGCTTCATAAGGAGCCATCTGAATACTGGAATGATAACTGTTATTATACGCGAATTCGATCAATGGAATATACTGATCCCAACTTCCTCAATGCTCTAAGACACACGCTCGTAACATATCCTCTAAAACCTGGATAGTTCGTTCAGATTGCCCATCGGTTTGCGGGTGGTAAGCAGTGCTCAACCTCAATTGCGTACTGAGAGCTCGCTGAAAGGACTCCCAGAATTTAGAGGTGAACTTAGGATCACGATCACTGACTATACTGGTAGGAACTCCATGCAGCTTCACGATCTCTCGCAGGTAAATCCTTGCCAGTTTCTCAGTACTATATGTGGTTCGAACACACAGGAAATGAGCTGATTTCGTCAATCGGTCAATAATTATCCAAATAGCATCATAACCATCTTTCGAACGAGGAAGTCCTACTACAAAATCCATAGCAATACTGTCCCATTTCCACTCGGGAATCTCCAGAGGTTGAAGTAATCCCGAAGGTCTCTGATGTTCGTATTTCACTTTCTGGCACGTCAGACACCGAGATACATACTCAGCAATGTCACGCTTTATTCCCGGCCACCAGAACGAAGTCTTCAGGTCATGGTACATCTTCGTAGATCCAGGATGAACGGCATAATTTCCTTTATGAGCTTCCTGCAAAACTTTTGACTTCAATTCAGCACTCGGCACAACTAGCCGACCTTGGAATCTTAACATTTCGTTCTCATCCCATAACACATCTCGCATGCCGGCCAGATCATGGACTAACTCTTCATTTCTTTGGGCCTCCTTAATCCTACGGAGTAGCTCATTTTCTATCTTAATATTTTCTAATCTTATACTACGCCTTTGCCTAACAACAGACAAGTTCATATCTCAAAAAGCTTCAAACAACTTCAGTTCTTCTATCATCAAGGTTGCGGTATGGAGAGTCTTTCGACTCAGGGCGTCCGCTACTACATTCGCTTTACCTGGGTGATACTTCAGTTCAAACTCATAGTCTTTCAAAAACTCCATCCAGCGGCGTTGCCTCATATTTAATTCCTTCTGATCGAACAGATATTTGAGACTCTTGTGATCGCTGAACACATTGAACTGAGAACCATATAAG
Organism: Gastrolobium bilobum; assembly: GCF_033153095.1. Taxonomy (NCBI): domain Eukaryota; kingdom Viridiplantae; phylum Streptophyta; class Magnoliopsida; order Fabales; family Fabaceae; genus Gastrolobium; species Gastrolobium bilobum. Next base: position 1,560 of record NW_026895181.1, on the reverse strand, counting down.
TAATGTCTCCAGATTTTCAGGGCGAACACTATGGCTGCTAACTCCAGATCGTGCGTAGGATAATTTTCTTCATGAGATTTCAGTTGCCGAGAGGCATAAGCCACTACCATCCGATCCTGCATCAGTACGCAGCCAAGTCCTTTCAAGGACGCATCACAATATACTTCGAACTTCCTTGTTGGGTCAGGAATAGTAAGTATCGGAGCACTTGTCAATCTATTCTTCAGCTCCAGGAAACATTCTTCACAATCTTCAGTCCATCAAAAGGTACATCCTTTCGAGTTAGACGAGTAAGAGGCTGCACTAGACGTGAGAAATTCTGGATAAATCTTCGGTAATAACCTGCTAGACCCAAGAAACTACGTACTTCAGTGACGGTTCTGGGTCGATCCCAATTCATGACAGCTTCCACTTTGCTGGGGTCAACCGCAATACCTTCTGCTGAAATCACGTGTCCCAAGAACTGAACTTCACCGAGCCAGAATTCACACTTTGACCATTTTGCATACAGTTGCTTCTCTTTCAGAATTTGCAAAACTATCCTTAGATGTTCTGCATGTAGCTCTTCATTCGGAGAGTAAATCAGAATGTCATCAATGAATACGATAACAAACTGATCCAGAAATGGACGGAAGATGCGGTTCATGTAATCCATGAATACCGCCGGAGCATTTGTCAATCCAAACAGAATTACTTGATACTCGTAATGACCATAACGAGTACGGAAAGCTATTTTCGGAATATCCTCCGGTCTGACCCAGATTTGGTGATATCCCGATCTCAGATCTATCTTAGAAAAGACTCTGGCACCTCTTAGCTGGTCCATCAAATCATCAATCCTTGGAAGTGGATACTTATTCTTCACAGTCACTTTATTCAGCTGACGATAATCTACACACAGACGCAGACTACCATCTTTCTTCTTAATCAAGATTGCTGGAGCACCCCATGGTGAGGTACTAGGTCGAATGAACTCCTTTGCCAGCAGCTCTTCTATCTGCTTCTTCAATTCTCTGAGTTCCAAAGGTGCCATACGATACGGAGCAATGGATATAGGTCCAACTCCGGGAATAAGTTCAATGGGGAATTCAATTTCCCGATGAGGGGGTAATCGAGGAATTTCATCTGGAAACACCTCCTTGAATTCATTGACAACAGGTACATCCTGAATTGATTTGCCAACTGAAGTCTCGGACTCAATTAACAACAAATATCCGGCAGCTCCCCGAAGGAGCTCCTTCCTAACCTGTAATAATGAAATAGTAGAGAACGAAGAAGAATTACCATCTCTCGGAGGAACAATGACCTTCCCTGCCTGACAATCTAGCGTCATTCCATTCTCCGACAACCAGTCCATTCCGATAATCACCTCAAAGTTGAATACCGGTAGGACCACCAAGCTCACGGTGTACGTGTTTCCTTCAAATTGTAGAATAACACCTCGGGAGATCTCTGAGGCTGTACAAGACCCTCCAGTAGGAGTACTGATGTTCAACTCGTAGGGCAAAGGAGCCGGGGTAATGCCTATTCTTAGAGCGGTGTGCTTTGCAATAAAAGAGC